>NW_010260755.1:0-3171 GCF_000690775.1 Eurypyga helias
AGAGTAAAACCACTGGCACCCCGACGGGGAGGTGGTTGGGGCTGGCACCCACCAGTGTAATGCCTACTGGTGACCATTCCCTCCCAGAAATCTCCAGAGATGTGGAAATCTGCACCAGAACAGTTTGCCTTGACCTCCCCCTGAGGCACAGTTCCCTCAGGAAACCACAGAAGGCTCAGTATTGCCTTAGGCAAAGCTGCAGCCTCTGCCAAGGGTCAGCCCACCACAGAGTGTCACAGAGGCGTACAACTGAGAGAGACCCCTGGGTTGTAGGAGCGAGTTCCTGTCACTCCTGGTCACCTTCAGCATCACGAGATTTGGGACAGGTGGTCACCACAGCCAAAGCACTAGTGTGCATCCAACTGAACTTAGCGCCTGCCGAGCAGGCAAACGGGAAAGGGTGCAGAACATTCAACCCCTGGGCAAACGGCCAGAGATTCCCACTCACCTTCCATCGTGGCAGGAAAGCACCTTAGCTTTGTGCAGAAAAAAAAGCCCCAAAACAACAGCAGTACCCAAGGAACCCAACAAACCAGCCAAACAAAACATGTCTGAATCAACGGTCCTTTCTGGAAAATGGTCTGTTTGCTTCCAAAAAAAAGAAAATTAAAAAAAAAACCCACCACAACGAAGCTGGGCCAGGGCTATGCATTTCCAGCAGAGCTCACTCAGGCTCCCCGCCATGGCAGCAGGCTCGGCTGTGGCTAGTCAGAGCACAGGCAAGTGCCAAAGGTGTGCTGAGAGATCGGGCCCGTTTCAATGGAGCCAAGTAAAAGAGGAAAACAGAGCTGCAGCTTTAACGAAACGTATAAATAGCTGACTTAAAATGAATTCAGTGTTGGTTTTGTTTGTCCACAAAACAACCCAAACCCCAAAGCTGAGGAGAATTAATTATTGCCGTACCTTTGATATCACAGCAGCTGACAATATGGCTTTAGACAGAAAGGAAACATCTTTGAGGAGCAGGCTCAGGACTGAAAAGTGATATCCTTAGTTCCACTAGCAAGAAGTTAATTTACTGTCAGTCTGCACTCTGCTGTTGAAAGGCTTGTGTCCTCTGCAGTTACGTGGTGAAAAGTCAAACTCTGTAAAGCCCACGGGCCACTGTGGAAGAGAGGAACAAGAAGTAGTTACCAGTAATCAAATAAATAAATGCCAAGACCAAACATAAGCTGAGACTGACAGGAAAAGCAAAGGTAAAATGATGTAGAGATCAAAAGTTGGCCTAAGTAAATTGCTTGCAGATAGCTTTAAAAAAGAGAGGAAGGGGAATAATTCAGAATGCTTAAAGTTACTGGGCTGATATACTTATATATAATTACAAATAAAAGGAATCCACATAAGTAAACAGCTAGAGGGACTGTGGAGAGGCGAGATGGCAGGCGAGAGTCTGTGTATGAAAACATCCCAGGGGAAAAAAGATAAGGGCTAAAACTGGTATGGTCGTTGTCTGTAGAGCTGCAGAATCCCAGCTGTTTCGCTCCTCTTTCTCCCAGCTTAGACAAGGCAGATCAGGTCCACAGTGGAACTGGAGATGTCAGAGGAGAAGCGACAACCTTCTGGAAGTTGGGTCAAAATACTTCAGTAAGCAGAAATTAATCTTTTCTTCCAGACCTTACCCCAGTATCATGTGGAGTATGATACAGCTGGCAAGACAGAAAATATTCAAGTGAATGTCCCACTGTCCCATTTTCTTCTTTGTTAGGGAATACATACACATACATACAGCGATGCTCCAGCTTGGCTAGGTACCTTCTGTACCCCGGGGCTTCCTTTAGAAGCTCAAAAAGAATTGCCTTTGTGAGCTCTGCCCTGTTGTCTGTGATTTGTTTTGCAAGGACAGAGAAGGAAAACAGAGAGAAACAAGAGGCACATATATGCTGGAACATGTGGTTAACAGGTACCTAAACTAGCACCAACCTAACCTGGTTTAATTTTCCAGTTACCACGCATTGTCACCAAGATGGGACAGGCACAGTGACTAACACAGTTGTTCTCCTGAGGATACTGCAGTCTCAGGCAAGTCTGCATTGCATCCTGCTGCACAGCAAACATGCTGATTGCACAGTCAGTCCTTCCTCCAGCAGATTTTACAAGATTTGATGTTACGCTTTCTCATACAGCTTCAGCAATGTGCATTCCTTACAGCCAGCAGCAGCTACTGGCAACGCTTTTATAACGGCACGAACCAGCACTACCTTCCTGTTCTTCATGCTGAAGTGGTACATACCAACAGTAAGTCACAGCATCCATGGAACCTGGGAGAAAAAGCCATCATTACTTTATACTCTCTTTTTTTTTTTTTTTGTTAAGGAAAAAGAACAAAACCACTCCCTCTGCTGGAATCAGTCTGAAAAACATGAATTATTCTTCAGTAACGTGCAAAGTGCTGCAGTCCTGAGATCACACAGATCTAGGGATAGAAACCGTGTTTGCCGAGTATCACGTCGTTTTTCTGCAGAGCTCATGCCCAAGGTATAAAGCCCTGGTTGCTTACTGTTGAAATTAACATAGATTGTAATTTCTTAGGAGTGATTTGTTTGCTATCTGTCAAAATAAGAATACCAGTTTTTTTCAGAGAAGAGAGGCCAGGAAAAATTCTCTGAATAAGCACTAAAAAGCAGAAGCTGTATGAGAACGTGGTGATGGGCTAATGTGGACTCAATTTACGTGAAGCTTCAATGGGAAATTTTCCAACAGGGATTATTAAGAATCTTTTCCTTGTGTACTGGAACAGAACTGGAACTTGGGGTTTTTTTTAAATATACGTAACAAAAGTTTGCTGAAGAAATCAGGCCCATTTGAAGCGCAATGAAAACCAAGAGCCCAACAGCGGCAGTGAGTTCTGTTTCATCTGTGCCCTACACAGTAAAGTTTGTGTCTTTTCTAGGACAGAAAACACGTCCATTCTCCTTGAGTAGTTTTTCAAGTGACCACGGGCAGAGCCGACCGTTGCAGCACAACGGGAAGCTCTTCCCGGGCAGGGAGTTCTCTCCGCAGGGTATGTCTGTGCGCGGACAGAGCAGTCCGGGATGTCGCCAAGCGCCGGGGTTGCCAGCGCGCTGGCACCTTTGGCCTGCACCCCCTCGGGGGTTTCCAACCTGAGCAGCCAGCGAGCTCCAGGTTAAACGCAGCTGGAGCGAGACAGGCCCGTCACAGCCCGAGCAGGGC
>NW_010260756.1:0-7249 GCF_000690775.1 Eurypyga helias
GACAGGCGGTGCCTCGCGGAGCCCTTGGGACGCACAGGGCGCCGCGAGCATGCGCACTGAGAGGAAGCGACTGGCCGGGAGGCGGGGCCCCTCAGAGGCCCGTCTGCCTGCGGGCCTGGCCGCGCCAGCCAAGCCGCAGGGACGAGGAGAGCCAAAAAGAAGGGAAAAGAGACCTCCGTGGCTCCGTTTTACCCCACCGCGGTTAACGGAAGCACCAAGGCACCTCAGACCGTGGCCCCTGCGCGCCCGGCCTCGCTGAGGTGGTTAACTGCACCTCTGTACCAGTGCTGGCACACCATGTCCTGCACTGTGATCCACAGCCAGCTGGCAGCGGCATTGATGTAAGAAAGCACCGTTTTTCCTTGCAGTTCATACGGTAGACCATAGCAGAAATTGTGCTAGGACCCAAAACCGTTCCCTGGCTATCATGGAAGCTGAGTGTTTGGACGCTGCCAACCCTCGCTCTGCAGACCCAAGCCGTGTCAGCACTTACCAGCGATGTGTTCAGGGGTGTTCTCCCCACACAGGTCTGCCGTGAGGATGAAGGCTGTCGGGTGGAAATTACAACACTTACACCAGAATTAAAACCATACGAAACTCAGATTTCCTGGTGTTGAACATGTGATTTCTGAGAGACCCCTCTTGTGAGCATTTGTGAGGGTTTTAGTTGGGACAGAGTTAACTTTTCTTCACAGTAGCTGATATGAAGTAACCTTTTGGATTTGCCCCGGGGAAAAGTACCAGTAAGGTGGTTTTTAGTTGGTGCTGGGGAACGCTTGCACTAACTCAAGAACTTTACAGAATCACAGAATGGTTTGGGTTGGAAGGGGCCTTAAAGACCATCTAGTTCCAACCCCCCAGCCATGGGCAGGGACACCTTCCACTAGACCAGGTTGCTCAAAGCCTCATCCAGCCTGGCCTTGAACACTTCCAGGGATGGGGCATCCACAGCTTCTCTGGGCAACCTGTTCCAGTGCCTCCCCACCCTCGCCAGGAAGAATTTCTTCCTGATATCTAATCTAAATCTCCCTGCTTTCAGTTTAAACCCATTACCCCTTGTCCTGTCACTACAGGCCCTTGTAAAAAGTCCCCCTCAGCTTCCTTGTAGGCTTCTTCAATTTCTGATACTGCACCTGTGTTCCCAACTTTCTCACTACAAGTGACGGGGCAGACGGGACACGACACAGTTCAGACAGCTAACCCAAACTGACCAGAGTATTTCATTCCGTAGCGTGTTATGCTCAGTGCATTAGCCGGGAGTGGGCAGGATGGCCATAGCCTGCTTATTTGCTAGCTGATAGCCCATTTGCTCGTGTATTGCTCGTTGGTTTTGAGCTGATGGGTTGGTTGGCTTTACCAGTCATGCTCTCGCCTGTGGGGCTCACACAGACTCTGCTGCGATCGCTCTTGGGAGGTGGCTCTCAAGTTCCACTCAGGGTAGAACAGGACTAACAGTATCTCTATAGAAAGACACTGTCATTTTGTGTCACCTTGTCACTGTTAGGTAGCCAACTTGATTAAACATTCAAACTCATTTTCAGTTTGCAAGATGATTTTTGATTTTGCAAAAAGCAGCTTTCACTCATCTCCCTTTCAATGCAATCAGAAATCACGTCTAAGATGAAAATGGTGTCCCGTTCAGAACACAGCCACTCAAAACAGGCTAAGCAGCACAGGCAGCACGTTAGGAATAACAAAAACCTCAGTACTCCTCCCACATGCCAACGTTGCTTTTCTGGTTACACAGGCTGTATTAGGTACCATCCTTGCAGAAATGGTGATTTTCAATGGCATAATGACTTCAATCAGAGCATCTCAAAGTGTTTTAAAGATCTAAATTTGTTAGTTTTAAGGCTTGCAGTGATTTCCCTTACCATATCACAGCAGATAATAGTAAACTCTTCTGCATCATCATGTATTTCCAACATAGTTAATGGAGAAAAATCAGACAAAATCATTAGTCTCCAAATTATGGCTTGCTAGCATAACCATCTTACATTATTTGCAACACAGTACTCCTAACGTAGATTCTCTCTTGCCTGTAAAATAAATGTGTACTGTTCTGTTGCTACAGAGTGAATTTACAGAGTTAACAGCAAGGTTAAAATTACTGTTTCTCTTCTTGGCAAAGATGTGTTTTTAAATTAGCCAGGAGAAGGATGACATGAATTACACCACAGAGTACAAAAAGTATACACCCTGACACTCCCAAACTGCAATCCATTTTCTTTCCTTCCTTTGTTCTCAATAACTGCTATTTGAAGTTGATGCTACAACATAATACTAAGTAATTCAGTAATCTTATGTAGCACAGGTGATTAATTTATGCTAAGATAATGAAAACAAAATTTAACCAATAATAACATAATGAAAATAAATCGTAACACATTGTAAGAATTTCATAAAAAGCTCAGAAAGCTGAAAAACCCTTATTGATGATTCCTGGAGTTGGCTTCAGTAGAACCTTTCCAAGACTCAAGATAATTGATTCCTAAATTAAAGCATTTGTGAAGGCTAATCCAGTGTTTTGGATAGAAATATTAAAAACTGCTATTTTGAGTCATGTGAAACACTCAGAGACCAGTAAAATCCATGAAAATACAAATTAGGAAATGCAGCTTAAAAAAAACCAAAACATCCCTCAAGGTAGTAAACAACTCATTAAGGTCTGCACTGAGGACATAGTTGTGCACTTGTGGAGAGGATGCAAGTATGCTTTTATTCAGTCAAACTCAGTTTTAGAAGTCCAAGTATCAAATTTCAGCAGCAATGCACCAAGAAAAAGAGACTTCCTCTCCTCTGCAACCCAACTCATGAGCTTATAAGAGAGCTGTTGTAAGTCACATGACAAGTACGGCTTCAGAAGTGGAGAAAAATGAGCAAAAAAAAAAAAAGAGTTCAACTAACGTCTCTGTTATGAAAGAGTCAGAAGAATTCCAACAGTTGTTACCATATTCTAGCAACTTCCCCCCACTCCCCTCTCATGTATTGCATGCCAGTATCATTCCTACTAGATTTTGGGGGCTTTTTCTTCATTTTTTATTTTGCTTCCTCTTGCATCAGCACAATATTTGTTACTTACAACCATTCACCTTCATTTCTCGTCTGACATTCAATTTCACCGTCATTCAATTTCATAATCCTTCCACATTTCTCATGTGAAAACTCTGTCAACTTCAGCTAAGTCCTTTTCTAGGATGCCATCTAGTGGTTTTACTTCAGAAGAGACCAGCTTCCACCTTTTTCAAGACTGAAAAAATCTTCCAACATCATGAAGCAAAATATTTTCCACTTCCTCAGTTTTCAAAATCTATGTACGAAAAAAAATGCTAAAGGCAGCAGCGGAAGTAGTTGCTAGTCAATACCGTAAGCGCACTCACCGGTTTTCTCTTCTACTGTCCTACTCCCCCAGTACCTGGATTGTATGAAGATGTAATTAATCGTTAGTAATAATGATGTCACAGGTAAGCTTACAGGCCTCAATACTAAGAAAATACAGCTATGACAAAGTATGTTATGTAATGTAATGCAGTGCAGTAGCACTCTATCGTAAACCTTCAACAGACTGTAGATTTTTGTCATACAACTATATTCTTACCTTTAAACTTGCAAGTACTTTATTAATTGCACTGAACAATGTGAGTGAAGGCAAACTCACAGTATCCTTAGATCTAGTTTGGACATATTAATTGGGGCTTATAAGCTTAAATTGTAAACAAAAGTTTTTGGAAGAGGCAGGCACTGTTTCCACTTAAGTGTTTGAAACAATCTACCCAGACGTGTCATGAAAGAACCACTTTTTTTTTCATATTACTAAAAAATATTCAAGGTCTGAATCAGTAATATACAAGTAAATCTATACATATTTATGTACAAAGGCTTTGTAAGACCCAGTACTAAAGCCTGTGCCGCTGGTATTATGCCAAGTGTGGTACTCACCCTGCTAACCAAGGAAGCTGTCCCTGCCCTCACTTTAAGGGGCAGTCTTCCTTGTCTCTCTCACCCCTCCAAGCTTGGGTCTTCCCAGTGCTTCCCCGAGTCACAATTAGTGTTTATGTGGGCAGCAAAGTCGGCCAGTTGAAGACAAGGATTCAGCTGAAACCTCAAACGCTGTTATTTTTGGTAAGGTTAGTTTTCATTGCATCAGACCCCCAATCTCAGTACCTGTATGATCGTAAAGACACAGGTAGTGGGTGGCAAAAATAGATAGCCAAAGGTGGGAGAGAAGTGCAGGATCACACTTCTCTACAACTTTGATTTTGACTTCAAATGGCCTATAATATTTGTTACTGTAAAAATAACTTGGAATGAGGCACAAATACCCTGTTAATAGTAAGTAACAAAAGGAAATAATCCAAAGGTTGTACAACAGCTGAAAAGAACTTTCTCCAAACAACTTCTGCCAGCAATTGGAAGCAGTCTTTAGACTGCTAAATGTAAGTGGACATTAGGACAAAACATGTTCTTATGAAGTTATTATCTTTAATTTAAAGACAACTGTCAGTAACAATAGATTAATAATTAACTTTTTTTTTTTAACTTTCAAGAGGTTACACCATTTTGAAAATTATATTGGCCATCTCCACTGGTCAGAAGGAGGTTCTTCAACTAGAGGCTCCCATGGTTTCCACTGTATCATTTTTCTTGCCAGTAAAAGCTCACTTTCAGCCTGTTAATAAACCATACACAAGTTCTTAAATTCTACACATTTGCTAAAGTATTAAATCACCAAGATAATGAACTGAAACAGAGGTAATGTCTACCTGTCACAGTCAAAGACAAATTTCATCTACAAATACCAAAAGGAATTGTGTGTTTTGGGGATATTTACTTTTATTTTTAGTCAATCTGAATCATTTAGTCATACTGAATCACCTCCAAACACCCAGTCAGTCAGTTCACCTCATCATTACCAAAAATGATTGCATGATATTTTTCCGGTCTATTTGGATTATCTCTCAGTATCATTCAATCACCTTCTGCCCTTTCCACTAATTTAGACTCTAAGCAGCAATGTAAGTATAGGTGGTCTATACGTAAACATTAACACAGTAAACGTGTAACTGTGTTAGGGTTTAACATGGTCATCCCAATCACTACATGCCAATTCATTTTCAGATATTTTCTTTTTCCTGATTGTTTGGTTTGCAGCAAAGGAAGACAGGTAAAATGCCATTTCTGAACAGAAGCTCAGCCAAAGGGACTCTAGAAACCCCTGCTCCCTTTTGTTCCAAGCCTTAAATTTCCCCACTTTACCTGTAGAATGACTTCTTCTATGTGACCACTATTCAGCTTGTCCTGCAGTTTTTGCACATCATTCTCCTGTGTATTCAAATACATATAAATAAATGTTTAGTTTTACTGAGAAGTAGAAAGCCCAGCTAAAGCATGAAAACTGTAACTGAACCAGACCACACCCTAGCCTTCGACAAAACTACCATCAAATTAACTGTCATGTGTCAATTTACATTATCAAGGATTCACACTCTCTTCTTAATGGAAAACAATCATTAAGCTCCATGATAAATACAAAGAGTACAACTTAATGACATCCAAAGAAGCATTAGCAGCTAAGGGCTTTTGTATGTATCTCGAAAGAAAATTTTACCTTAGCTTTTTATGAAGTTACATGCAACTTTCCAATTATCACCTTAAATACCCAATACCAAAACTGCGTATTTTAATTAACCAAAAAGTGGTTTAAAATGTCAAACACATGGATTGTACCAAGACAGAACGTTGCTAAGAGCACAGGGTTTTTTGTGCACGTGTGTGGAAATCACCATGTTCTACGAATCTTCAAAAAACTGTTTTAATTGTCATAAAACTTCAGTAAGAAATTAACAATTCTTTTTAATATATCATCAAAATACACCAGTCAATAACAAAAATAGTCCTCTTCAATTATTTCTTAATTGATACCTGAAAGTTATATGTACTCTTCAAAAACAGCCAGTCATTCTGAAAATCATTATTCTCATCCTAAAAATCTTTTCACGTGCAACATTTATGAAACAGCACTGTACTTACCGACTGCACCAAATTAAATCGCTGATTTACAATCTGCTCAGTGTATTTTCTATATGCTGCATCTTTGGGAATGTTTTGCAGAACACCCAGGATTTTTGTGTACAGTATTCGGAGGCGCTGAAGCGATCACAAGACATGGTTAATATACACAACTTGAATTATTTAACTTCTTGTCCTACTTGACCTATCAGCTAACTATCTATACACTGAATGTGGAGGGTTATGGTATGCAATCCAGAAATGCAGGATTAACAAAATAACTGAATCTGAACTCAAGACAGAGTTCTGTGGTAAGACTGTGATTTACCAGGACTGGGAAGTTACCACTGTCAGATTCCTTAAAGAAAAGTAGCTGCAATCTGAAGTACATTTGACATAATATGGAAACAGTAAAAGCTGTACTTCTAATACTAAACATACTTTAAAAAAATAAGGCAAATTCATGTCTAAACCATCAGCTTTTGAAAAGTTACCTGGGAAAGATATAAAGAAGCACATGACCTACCACAGCATAACCAGTTTAAATACTTTTTTTGGCCATTTCTCCTCATGCCAGTGCAAAATTTTGAGTGATAAACAGATTTAAATTAAAACTTAATACTTTTATTGCTGGATTTAAATGCAGTGATAAAGGACACGTTAGAGTGAAGAAATCGCAGCTTTTGGGATGTATGGTGGCTGGGTAACGTTATTTAACTGAAGGGGAATGGCCATCCTATAGGAATAATAAGAAATAGAATACCGCTGTCAAAAAAATAACAAAGATGTTGTTATTTTGGCACGGCTTTAAGGTGCACAACGCGCCTACATACACAAATCCGCAACAAGAAGCTTTGATCTGACAATTTCCGTTAAACACACGCGACATACCTCATGCGGGTTTTCAGCGACAGCCAATCCTACAAGCCCAGTGGTCTGCAGAGAGCACAAACACATACCTAAGCACGTATTTCCATGCTATCCGATTACACTGTTTTGGCTCAACATACACCTGACAGGGACCGTTCTGTGACACGAGTCTCCGCCTCCCACCACAGGCGCGACCCCACAAACGCGCCGTTCTCGCCAGCGCACACGCATGGGAGGAAAAGCGTGGAGAGGGAGCAGCTCACGCTTCACAGCGGCGGCTGGAAAGCCTTCCCGGTGGGGTGACCTCCAGCTTCCCCACCTCGTTCGTCCCTTCGCTAACGGTGGCTGCTGCCTCGCCAACATCTGGCGC
>NW_010260757.1:0-9173 GCF_000690775.1 Eurypyga helias
ATAGATAAATATAGATATCTAAATAAATATAGATATATTTATTAAAATAATGAATTAAAATTATGCATCAAACCAAAAAAATTTTAAATACTCTGGAAAATTTTCCTGTTGGATTTTCCTAAAGCCATAGGGATCAGCCAACTGCCATGAGTCAGATAAGCTCCTGGAGTTGCTTTGCCTTCAGTCACTGGAATTGGAGAGCCAAGCCTGTAAGCTGTCAGAGCTCATGTTATACCTGGACGCTCCTGGTTTCACCAGCCTGGTTTGGGTTGTAGAGCCCCAGCTTCATATGAGGCTCCACCTTCCCTGTTGCTGCCCTCAGATAAGCACCACAGCACACTCAGGAGCCAGGATCTCCCTGGTTAGCCAGGCTAGGAGCTTGCTGAAACACTCCTCAGCTCTTGCCCTGCTCTTCATCTTAGGCTTCCTTTCTTTGGAAATGAAGGAATTCAAGAGGTGTGAAAAGGAGGTCCAGACCTTGGCCCGATCTGGAGTTCCCAGCTCCTGATCCCTATGTTTAGACATAGCTTGAGGGTTTCTCACTGTATTTCTACCTGAAGGTTGAAAGGTCTTCCTACCTTTCAACCCCAACCATTCTGTGATTTAATGATTTCACTGGCTCTGGAGGTGTGCACAATAGTTAATCTAACCCTGAGCATCCCTGAGTACAGGGAAGATTTCCGGAAATTACAATTCTCAGACAATCTGAATATTATGGTGTAATACTGATTTCCTTTACAGAATAAATTCTGTGAAAATTTAAACAGCTATTTTTTGCATTTTACATGTCAGTACTTCCACAGGCTTCATTATGGTGTCTCTTATTGTCTAAGTATGAGATAAGAGGTAATGATATTTATATTGCTTCAAAGAATGGACCTTCCAGCTGTGTTTGAAATGTCTACTGTGAAAAGGAGCAAGGAAATGTCTGCACACTGAAATGAGGATTTCCAGTTCTGCAGGAGGCAAATACATTGGCACCACTAGTGGTGTAAACTCATGGGTATTTCTGTTCACTGCAAACTGTTTTTCAAGTACTGGTACAATTACTGAAGAAATCAAGGGTAAACTTGGTGTCTGTGGAGGGGAACATTTACCATTCAGGAGCTCTTATAAAATATTTAAATACCCTTAGCTTTATCTTCAGCTTTAATTCTCCACAAAATACATTCTATCAGTACTTACCTGCCAAATATTCAGATGCCTTAGCTTTGTGTTTTATATTAAGTTTTTATTTCTGTCAATTTGTATTTTAGATTGCAAATCAAGAAGCTTTCAAGATCGTTTTGATTAATTTTGGGCACAACGTGCCTTCATTTCTTTTTTATGTTTTGATGGTAATTTACTATCACATAAAATTGCTTAGCATTAAGCTACACCCATGAATCAAGCCTTTTCCATTAACAAGATCCATTTAAAGACTAAGCCCACCTACAAATCAACTATTTTGTGTCAGTTTTGGTAATTATTGTTTAGCAAGAACTGTTACAATGGCACCATGAATTATTTCAATGCATAGATGATTTAGATAAATAGAATGGAAATATTAATACAACTGGTACTGTGCTAAATTACCTGGCAGTGGCCATGGTTTAGGGTCTTATTCTTTTAGTTTGTTCTGCTTTAGATTGCAACACTATTTCCTTAGTTATCTAGCTGGGAAGTAAAGAAATATCTAATGAGTGGAGCCCCAAGGTGTTTTAAGTCTTAGTTATGTGTTTTTTAAAAAAATATTTCTTAAATATGTGTTATACATATGTATATATTCATAAAATATTCAAAGAAGCATTCTCTTGCTCATAAAGTGGTTTAAAAAGGCTGGCACATTCAAATGAGATCAGGTAGCATCCACCGAGTTGATGACAGCTGTAAATAATGTATCTATAACACAACATTTTCTGTGAAGAGCCTTGTTGAGCTTATTTAGGTTGTTTCAGTGTCAAAGACATTTTTGCAATATATTCAATAGCTATGCATTATTTACAGTAGTTCATTATGTCACATAATTAGAAATAACAAAATTACCACATTACCTCTTGTAATTTCCAAAATTTGTGTCTGTTTTTGTCTCTGTGATTTCAGCAGATGTAGTCAATATAGCAGATGAAATCCTTTGAAATTATGGATGAAAATCAGACAGTAAAATTTTGGCTTTCATCAAATACTTGAAAATATGGCTGAGGAACTGGAAAACTATTTTTGATTCTCTCCTTGTAAACTTTGCAGATTTTACTATCCAACTCTTAAGTTGCTCTAATACGTTAATGAGTATGCTTATGAAGCAATTAAAATTTGATAATTCAGACCATATATGGCAAAATTCTGAGAACAGAATTTGTCTTCTGTCATAAATAGTGGTAAAGGCACAACTGCTTATTTAAAAGCAAAAGGCTGTTACTATACAGGGGTATTTTAGAAGCTGTGATGACATGTCTTATGCATTGCTGAGGTTGACATGGTTTCAGTAGCTGATGGTCAAGTTAAGCCTGTCTGTTTTCATAATGCTAGTATTTTTCCAGCATGTCAGCACTTCCCACTAGTCAGGATTTAGCTAGAGCTGCCTTATGTCCTCACAATTGTCTGAGGCAATTGTTATCTTCTCTTTACAATTAGTTTTATTTTTCAGGAGTGAGGGACAAGGCAGTCTTTTGCTCAATGCCTGTGAAATGATGCTTCCTTATACCTGCAGACTGACATCTAGAGCTCTGAGAAATTAGAACAAACCCACTTATCTCAGTAGGTGTTAACTTACATGCCTCAAAGTGATTGCTTTACTTCAAGTCTCTCAACATGCCTTAACATTTCAGTGTAGTAAAAGAATATACGGGCCATGACTGCTGCTTAGTTGCTTGTAGCATAATGAGGGACCAGCTTAGGCCACAGGGGATGTGGAATCAGACTTCTTCATCTTTGAATGTAAAATGAGCTTTTGTTCACCTGTTAGATACCTTAGGAGGATCAAACATCACTCTATTAGCTACGTGGTTGATTTTCAAGCTCTTATCTTGAAGAACAGCGAGAGGTACCCTTTTGCTTCACTTTGCTTCACTCCACTTCTTTTTTAGTTTCTGATGTCTTCATTCTCAGAATGGAGGTCCAGGCTCTAAAAGCTATAATTCTCTGGCCTGTCTAGTGTTGCATCCAAATCACCTGAACAGAGATCCAAAAACTTAGGAATGCAAAGGTCATATGTTATGACTGTCTGATCAACATGCTTTTTTCTTTTTCTACTCCTTGTCATTAGCCTTTGGAATAGACTGATATAAGACCTGTCAGACGTCACTTGCAATAGCATCAGAAGCCACTCCTTAAAGGCCAGCACTAACAGAAGAAACTGATGTTGCTGCTAGGGCTCCTGCTGCCTATTGTGAAACCAAACCAGAAACTGTGTCACCTTCAGATAATTAATAAGAATAATTGAGGGTTCTGTTGAATTAAATTTGACAATAAAAAATGTTGTTTCTACTGTATGTGAACAAGTGATTATAGATAAACTTACTTTCAAAGGGGTACTTTCAAAAAGAAATCCAGGACATGAAAATTTGTCAACTCAACCTTACCTTGAAATCTTCATGAAATTGCAGAATTCTGTCTTTTGGATACATACATTCTGACTGAACTATTGGTGAGACTCACAGATTGACATCTCTTTAAACCCTGCTTAATGCTGAAGAATGACACTGACATTCTTTTTTTAAGTTGATCTCCTGGATGGCTACAAGAATTTCTTGGTAATAGAAGCACATTGCTTTAGTATATGTCTCAATTGGGCTACCCTTTCTGCTCTGAAAGGATTCACTGGAGCTCCCCTACCACTTGAAGTGGTTAATAAACACGTATCAGACCAGTAAATCAAGTCAACTAATTCCCCTGCCTACCCAAATACTGTTAAGCACAAACTTGAAAAATTTGAGGAAATCTTTTTGCCACCTGACTGTAAAATTAGGTTCCTGAAATGTGTGACAATTAGCTATAATGAATGTTCTGCCAAAGCCTAATACAGAGCTATGGGTTTTTTTCCCTGACAATGCTTAACTGCAGTTAAATATGTCAAGTTGTCATTTGCCTGCAATTACCATGGAGCCATATTGAGAATTTCACTCTCTAAAGAGAATTTGAATGACTACAACTTCTTCTAGGTTAACATCTTGTTTTCATTAATCTTTGTAGTGACTTTTGCTGTTGGCAACCCATGACTGGAACCCAGTTTTCATACTGTCTTCTGTCTTACTTTGGGACCTTGCATAACTCTTCCTGTTACTCTGTTTTTCAAAACAAAGAAGAAACCAAACCAAACCAAAAAACAACAAACAAAAAAAGAAGTCCCGAATTACATTTCAAACATGAAGTATTATTAAATAATAATGTGATTTAAGGCCCTCACATAGTAGGTCCTAGTTCCATTCAAAGTCATTATTCTATGTTCTATGTCCTTTTTTTCAGTGTGACCAAATAAACTGTATGAGCATAATATTAACTAATATAAACCACCTGTAGACCCTAAATCTGTGCATATTCTGAATATAATTGAACTCAAGACTGATGTCATACTCTCAGGTTATGAGAAAGATGTGGAGAGAGAGCAACACAGTTGTCCATAACTTCTCTTTGAAATGTGAAATATAGGACAACTCTTTCTAATCAAGGATATTCAGCAGAAATCAAACCAACCTGCTGACAAACTACAAATATAGAAATGAGATATTTAATAGGAAGAAGATAGGTAGGGAGTTGCATTTTTAGAAAGGAAGGAAAACACAGTGGTGCTTTTTCCTAATGTATATTTATAACAACTATGTTAGTGTATATATGCCAGAAATAATTTACCAGAAACATTGTATGTTTTATGTGTTACATTTACAAAGATGTATACACACACTGATTTTTAATTATAATTTCCCCCACTGGATTTTCTCTTTTAATTTAGTGTGTTACAAAATGTTGTGAGAGCTTCATTCTGTATATCAGAATATCAGAGCAACAGGTCCCTGATCTTTAATCAGAGTTGACCTTTCTCAATTTATACAACTATTTAAGTCAACCACTCTCTCCTTGCTGCAAAGAAAACATAGAATAGGAAAAGAGGACTTTGGGCTATGCATTAGGCACATGATTCACTACCAAAATCCTCTGTTTCTCTTTGTTGACCTCTACAGATGGGCTGCAAGTTCTAGTGGACAGCAGAATCCCTACCAACAGCTGAATACTCATGTTATTTCATTTTGCATTTAATGGGAAGGAGAATTAAAATAAATATCAGATGGGCTTTAGGTCCCTGTACGAAGATAAACTCTCTTCTCACATGAATTCTGCCTTACTCAACAGGTTTATTTCTCCTTAAAAATGCTATTTCCAAATCACGACCACAGAGAAGTCAAAAGACCTAAACTAGGAATTATTAATGTAAGAGAAGATGGAGTCAATGAGCTCCTCTTTCCTCCCTGGGGAGCAACCTTTGGGGAAGAAGAGACCTCTAATATGATGTTATCCATGTGACCTCTTACTCCACTTCCTCAGGTGCAAGAGGTTACTGCCTGGGGAGTTGCTGGCATAACACGCAAAGGGGGTCCCAGTTCTGCCTTATTATATTGATCCCAAATCAAACAGAAACTGGGGTTGCCTAGTGTGTTTGAAGGAAATATTTGCTGGCTTGACCACCATTTCCAGCTTTCTCCATTATTTGGGAAAAGGACAGAACGTAAGAGAGCCTGAGCTCACTCCCTGCTCCACCCTCCCTGCTGATCTGCAGGCTCTGCACTTACTCTCTGTTGAAGGAGTACAACATGGGGAAGCTACTGGGTTGTGTTTTACATGTATTTTTAAAATAATTGGATGCTTCACTAATTTAAAAAACAAACAAACAAACAAAAAAAACCTGTGTCAAGATGTGGTTTTACAATTCAGATAAATCCTCAGCCTCTCTAAATTAAATGCAGTATGTATGAAATAAAACAACTAAAGATAATTTATTACCTTAGCTTCTTGTTGGATATGGGCTAATATAATATGAACTCAGATATGGGGAAACTTACATAGTTTGAACTGTATTTAGTCCACTGATTCTGGACATAGAGACTGAATATCTGAAAAGTAATTTTTTGAGTGTGCAATATGTTGCAATGTGTGCAGTCTATTGGGAGTCTGGGAATGTGAAATGGGAATTCATTCAAAAACCCACTACAAATGAAAAACATAAAAATAGGAAAATTTTAAACTTTTCAAATAAAGTGCAATTACAAATAAACAGTAACTACATCATGACTTTATATTGTTTCATGGAACCTCTAATATTTCCTTTTGTAGGAATGACTTCTTGATTTGACATCAAGCATGATGCTTTGTTACTAAAAGCTTCACTGGAAGATGTATGCAGTTGTGTGGCCTCTGAGTGGGAGCTGAAGTGTAGGTATCAGGCTGTCCAGAACTCCTGACTCCCCAGCTGCCAATCTCAGCAGGGACACCAAGAACAGAATAAAGCTCTCACCCCTAGATGTCTCCCCAGGTCAGACTTAAGAAACGATGGCAGTATAATGAATAAAAGTTTATATCTGACATTAACCATTCTTACATGTCCCACAGAGAAATGTTGTCATCAGCTGCTTTCAGATGTTTGATGTAAATAAAACTTTTCCACATAGAAGTAGTGTAAGCTTAGCTACAATCCCTGTATGACTGTGAGGGCCACCTGTGGCCACGTTTTTTTTTCAGAAAACATTACATTTTAAACTTCTAGGGAACCCTGTCTTTCCTATGTAGCATTAGTTGTACTTCATCTGTTGAGGTTTTGTTTTCAGTGAATCATTAAGATCATTCATTTCAAATTCATTTCAAATCTAAATGTGAAGCATGTTTCAACTTCCTTTCCTGTAAGAGGGACATATAACCTGATATCTCATTAAAATAAAACAAAAAATGCCACTGAGAACCATAGAATTAATATTTTCTTGCTTCTTAGTGTGTGCAAGGAATGTTAAGAATCCCCATCAGATCAGAAATTAAATAAGGAGAATAATGTTTAATTCTGGAAAGCTTGGATGTTTTCATTGGTGTAAGAACCTGAAGAGTCTTTTTTCCTAACTACCGGGAGGGGTGCAAAATTTACTAAATCTACTTGATCTTATTAGAAAGATCAAATTTCTGATGGCACATTGCAGAAGAATTATGTTTAATAATAATGTTAGAATGTAAAGCAAAGCAATGATACTAATGTGTGTTTCAGTATATCAAATAATACAGAAACTCTACTCACTTTAACTTTCCCTGTCTAATTAAGTCAAAAACCCTCCAGCTTTCAAAAACATAACCATGAAGTTTATAGTCAAATCTTTAAGAAATTCTCTTCCATGTTCTGCTTAGTTCTCCACTTACAGCAGGGTTAAATATATAATTCTGATTAATTAGGTGAGACCCCTCATCTAGCTCATTTATTCAATTGATTTCTCTTTGTGTGTAACATTAATGATGAGAATTTTATATGTGGGAAAAGCCCCATACCATAAATTCCTCAAGGTTTAAAAGGAAGGAGGGGAGAGGAGAGAATCTCAGTGCTTGTGAACCTTGATATTTTAGCCCAACTTTCCAATCAATAGCTTAATAGCTACTACTGCAGCCTTGAGATCCCAAAGTGAGAATTGGCATTTAACTAATCTAATCAGTTGAGAACATTTAGATCTGTGGAGTCAGAGCTATTACACTTACTGAAAAACAGGATATAGAGTTGGAACAAGGGACACATTCATCATCAAGAGCTGTGTCTGTGGTAGGGCTTTGGATCTTACAAATGCATTATTGCTTTACATGGTAAACTGTACTGCTAAATAAAGACAAGTTTGCTCTATCATGAATTTTACTTACTGAGTGTTTCTTCATAAGATGAAGGAAGCTTTGTTTGGGAGAACCTTTGCTTCATTTCAGAGTTTTCCTGACAGACAGGAATGTACATCATTATTGTTGTCTTAAACACAGCTGGGGTTTAGAGGCTCATAGGTAATGTATTACTTTTCACATCCTAAATAGTTTTCACTGATTAATTTTGATTTTATACTATGTGCAGAAAAAGAATATCCTTTGTTTTATTTCTCTCTGCTCCCTTTCACCTTAAGGTGGGGGGGGATATGGGCAAGTTGGGAAGAGAAGTAAACTGGTTGTCATTTATTCAATCTTCCCTCCAAGTAACTAGAAGTGTTCAGAGGAAAAATAAAATCTTTCTTTAATGGTACTTAAAATGAAGCTACAAATTTTTGGATTTTAATCTGTCTCTAGGAAGACCAACATAAGGGTCTCAGCATTAATCTTCTGTTAGTACTGGACTGAAACAAACTATTGTATGATGTACAGTGCACCTTTCTACTTCTTATTGCTTTTCTTTTTTGGGACCTATTGAGTAGCCAACTCAGGAATTATTTTTTTGTCCCTTTATGTGCAGTTTACAAAATTTCAAAGTTCAGTGTTGTTAGGTTTCCATTTTTCTGCTGTTTCCCTCAATGCAGCCCCTGATCAGGGATATCAGTTTCCCATTGAACTGGTAAAACAGTATGATATTTTATACTGTTTCTTTCAAATGGATTTCCGACAGTATTATTAATGTCTCTAGAAATGATGCATTCTGGTAATTGGGCAATAAGATTTCCCAGTTTAAGGATGCTAACAAGCATGCCAGCTAAAAGCCAAAAGCTATAAAAAGTGAACTGCAAAATCTAACTTATTTAGGAAGAAATGTGAATAACCCCCCCCCAAAAGATCTGCTTTCTGAAACTTGCATAACGGTATACCAAAGTTTTCACAATTAAAATTATCTTGTGGATTGTTCCTTAGAGTAAACTTAGTTCAGTAAGAAACATGACTTGAACTTGATCAACTACCCAAACAAACGTGAAAGATTGTCTAGGCCATCTCTATTTTGTGTGTGTGCGTGGTTCTGTAGGTATCTTGTTTATTTGGATTTTTTTGTGGGTATTTTTAGGATAGTCACATGGAAATCCTGAAAGGCATGGGGTACTCTTATTTGTCATTAATCCAAATTTATTAATATTCCATTTCTGTGTTAACTATAATTTACCATGTCAAAGGTGTAAAGAGTTTTTAGAACTTTGTTATCTAGAATTCAATATAATGTTATACTATACCTCAGTCCTTCTGCTAAAGTCATGATATGAGCTGGCAGTGTGCGCTGG
>NW_010260758.1:0-3394 GCF_000690775.1 Eurypyga helias
GAAGGCTCTGGGGAGACCTTATTGATTCTGGGTAAAACTTTGTGACTACCAGCTTTTCCTGGAGACCAATGATGGAGCATCTTGTGCTCTTATATTATGATTTCTCAGCATAATTCTGGCATGTTTAAAATTTTGCTGGACAAATGTTATAGGAACTAAAGAATTGCACAGCAGGGGAAGTGCAAGTAGGAATTTATCCACACATTTGAAAAGTTTTCACTGATCTCACTCTATCCATTCTACCTCTTCATTGGAGGAACAGATTAGAACAATGAACACAGGCCTTTGTCTGAAAATAGGCCTCTAAGAAGAACACAGTGTATTCTCAGGGACACATGAAGTTGCTGAACTGGTCCATGCTTTACTAGAGTAGAGCACAAGTGAACAAGTGAACAGCAAAGACAAGATAAGAATGGAAAAATATGTATGCTTCCTGAGTGTCTTTCCATTTTCTAAATCATACATCATGCTAGTACTGACTGAGCACCCTTCTTAACAAAACGAGGAGAAAAAAAATTCCATTATACAGTCACTTTTGTTTTAACTTAAGAATTTGCTGTGAGCTGTAGATTTGCTCAGATTCACTAAAAAAAAAAAAAAAAAAAATTACAGTTGCTTGAAAACAGATTATTTGGATCATCTTCAAATATTGATTAGGATTAAATATGTTTTCTCAGAGATCATTTCTTTGTTGATATACTGTCAAACAAAAGTTTTTCTTTGGATTCAAGAATTAAAATCTCAAACAATAAATTTGAAGGAATGTTTTTTTGCATTCTATTACATACTATTCTGTAATAAAACATTCTATCAGCAGCATGAACTAAGAACTCAGAAGTATATAATTAAATCCCCATATTGCATTCAATATCTTGTTTTCCATCTTTTTCTAATCCAATTATACTTAATATGGGAGTCTCTGCAGAAAGCAAATGTTGAACTAATTATTTTTTTTTTCCTAGTTCATTATTTTGTCTGTAACTGAACTTGAAACAAAAGTTTATCAGTAAGGATTTTCTCTTAAAGAAGTATGGAAAGCAAACACTGTTGTATAATGATAGAATAGATCTAAAACATTTGTGTTCTGTGTTCTCTGGTCATTGACAAGCATGTAACTACAAGCATTTGAAGTGCATTCTGTATCAGATTTTTGATTAACCATAATGACTTCAAGTAGCTGGTTGTTGGTGGTAAACCCTTGTTAGCTAGAAACTGGAGTCCAGTGTTTGTGAGTCAGGAATGAGGTATCACTTTGTGCTGGTGCTGCCCAGTGATACGGAATGTTTCGCTTTTCAATCAGATGCAGGGTAGTGACTATGCACATTGCATTCTGTTCATCCTTCCATTTTAGTTGGCATAAATCTTGTACAAATAGTCATTTCTGACAGGTAATCCAGGCAACCCAGCATGGCTAGGACAATCCTCCACTGTCTCAGATTTCAAAGCAGGTCTCTGGAAACTGTTTTATCTTGGATATAATCTGAGAAACAGTATTTTCCCCAATATTCTCCAAGAAAAATATGGACCAGGAAATTCACTCAGTGCTAGTACTGCAGGACCAACCAGGCTTCCAACATCTGGCCTTTCATTAGGTCATGCAATCCAACATGTTGGGAATGGTAATGAAGCAAATGGTTTCGCTCCTAATACTGAATATGAACAAGGTCATGGCTTGAACAGGCTCTAAGTGATTAGAATTCTAAGTATGCTCTATTTGTAACACATGAGTATATATAAACTTTTCCTAAACTGGTGTTCTGAGAAAGTTTTACAAAGGATAATGTTTACATTACAATCACTGCAGAACCCTTTAAAAAATGTTGATGAAAAATCAGCTGTTTTCTAACAGACTACGCTCTTCATTGGCTTCTAGGTTACAACTCAATTGCTTTGCACCAACATCTTAAGGGAACTCAGAACAGATGAATCCAGTCTACAAGGGTTCTTCTTAATGCCTGGTCAGTATCCAAAGGTACATACACTGATGCCTTCAGCTATTCTCATGTGCGTTTCTCTTACTATTCCACATATGAAGAGGTAATCCCAAATCGTAGCTTCAAACTACATCTGCAAATGTAAACAAATTGATATTTTATGGTGGAAGTCCAATTTTTTTTTTTTTTTTTAATCTTTGCACTATGAGGTAGAGCTGTTGTTAGAAATAGATTCAGATTGCCCACTTCCATTCAGTGAATGCACTGGGTTTAATAAACAATCCTCCTTAATGTGAGTCTGAGATTTTAAATCTCTTCTTTATTTAGCAGACATTGAAAATCATTGCTTTTATGCATAACACATAAGAATTTCAGTATAATTTATTGATGGCTCTTCTTTTCTGAACAAGATGAAGAGACAGACAATGAGACTTTTGCAGTTCTCAACTGACTTTTAAATATAATTACATGAGCAATTCCTATTTATGCTTCTTCTCAGGTAAAGGACACATCAGGTGTGTCCTTGAGCTAATTTTTCAATTATACAGCCTGAACACTTTCGGTATAGGCTTCATAGCCTATGTTTAGCTGCAATGTTGTCTAAGTCCTTAAGAGTTTTCTACCTCGATTATGTTTCACCCAGAAGCTAGAGGTGAAATTAATGCTAACTTGGGTTTGCAAGTCCCCTTGCATGACAAATAGATATTTGCATGTAGTGGAGACATGCCTATTGCTTTGATGTAATTAAGGATGAGTCAGCACAGAACCCAGTGGTTAAGCAACAATCAGGTGAAGTGAAGAATCATATACCTATTGTACAATATAACTACTTAAATGGTTTTCACTGCTTATCATGTTGATCTCTAAATTATTTGCCATCATCTACTTTTGAAGGCAGGTGAACTGATGAGGTGACCCATTGATCTATTTTACTATCATGATGGTTATGTTTCTCCATCAAGTGTAAGTTACAGATTTTAAGAGGTTTGGGAATCTGGGAATCAATGATGACTTTCAGTTTGCTGCATAATTGTCACCTAGTGCAAGAAATATGGAACTGCAGGTTACAGGATATTTGCATCTATGAAGTCCTTGGATGAAGCCTTGAAAGGGAGTATTTCATTACTCCTGTTGCTGCATTGTGAATCAATATTTTAGACAGTTTCAGTGTGAGGTCTTGCTTTTGGAAGAGTGATTTATGAACAAAACTTTGGCTTTGTCTGTATGGAGCCAGAAGAGTTTTTAAACACACAAGTCAAGAACTGTGCCTTAACTCGGCCCTTTACACTCCACATGTCAAAGTCTACTCAAATGAACCTGGGAACCTAGACCAGACAGGAGCTGGAGTATGCTTCACTCAGAACCTAAATTTGACAAGTAGGGAGCAGGGTGTGTAGAGTCCTTACTCCACAGTTCCAAGCCAGCCTTTGAGAAACCCTTCTGTGCTGGGTTCAGCCAGG
>NW_010260759.1:0-5679 GCF_000690775.1 Eurypyga helias
GTACCGGTCCCAACACCGAACCCTGAGGAGCACTGCTCGTTACTGGTCTCCACTCAGACATACCTGTTTAAAGATCCTTTACATTTAACAAGTCATGTGACTTTAGTATAAGTAAGAATGAGGTACTACATATATCTAGAGTGATTTATAGTGTGAGATGCATAGGTCTGCAGCTTGATGAATGCTCCAGTAAAGACACAACTAATAATGAATATCCAGTAATATACCTATTGAGGCCTAGGCACTATAACTTCTTTGCTGCTGGAAGCAAAATATCTGCTATATTTCACTCCTTTGGAAAAAAATACCTGAAAGAATCTGAACAGTGTGTCATCTTCTCTAAATCCAAAGCAATATAAAATTTCTACCTTTCTTTTCTCTAGTGTCTCTACTTAGTGACTTACATTTTAGGGTTGTGTTGGGCACTCTTCTCCCATCTGACTTCATTATTTCCTTCTCTTTGCTGATTGCTGTGCTGGTTTTATTTGGGTGTGCTGGGTTCAGCCAGGAAAAACTTAACTCTCTTTACCGTGGCTGCTAGGAAGCTGTATTCCTGGATGCAGAGAGCAGCACTGATAAGTTCTTAGCTGGCGCTGGGGACTGCCTGCAATGAATTCAAGGTCTTTTCTCTGCTTCTGGTACTGCAGCTGCGTTCCCAGCTCTCGCTGTCTCGCTACAGGCAGTGCAGGGGACACACAGGTCAGGCACCTGACCCAAACTGACCAAGGGAGTGTTTCATTCCATAGTACGTCATGCTGGGGGCAGAGGCGAGGAGGGCGTCCAGGTGCCATTACTCTCCCTCCCTTACTCTCTCTTGTTCACTCCCTTACACTTGCTAACCCTCACCCTGACTCCTGCGTTAGCTGCTTCGCTGACTCCTGTGCTGGCTCATTCGTGAGGGAGTTGGTGGGTTTGTTTAGTTTTCCTGGGCTTGCTGTTGCTGGTAGGATTCGCTCAGAATCTGCTGTGATCGCTCTTGGGCCCCGGCCCTTGGCCTGCGGCCCTCGGCCTGCGATCACTCTCAGGCTGCGGCTCTCGGGCTCTCTGTTGCTGACTCTCACTACTCAACCCCTCGTTGTGCACTGGTCAGTGGGTGGTGAAAAATTGTATCATATTGTATCATATGTTTTATTTTCTATTATTTTAATTACTTATTAGTAGCAGTATTTGTATATATGAATTTAGAGTTAATTAGTAAATAGTTCTTATCTCAGTTTTGAGCTTCCTTATTTTCCTCTGATTCTTGCCCTCCACTGGAGGAGGGGAGGGATATTTGTGAGAGCGGCTTTGTGGTATTTTGCTAGCCAGAGTTAAACCACGACACTGGGATAGATCTCTTCCTTCTCTCATGTGCCAACTATACAGTTTTGGTAAATGTGGGTGGAAAGACACCCATGTATTTGTGATGCTTAATCCAGCTCTCTCCCTGCCTTCTCTTCTTATGTTTTCTGCTCTTGGAGTTATATGCATCTTGCCAGTGACCCTATCCTGCAGTAGTAGCTTGCAGCAATGTTCATACTGTCTGAGCTTTCTGGAAAGCTTGGTCTCAGTGAGACACTGAATAAGCCCTACTCTCTCTGGTAACAGTCCATCTGCTGAAGTCCTTGGATGCAGGACTGCCTCTGACTCCCTTCTCACACAGATTTTTCATCTGTATAACTCTAGATATACAGATGGAGATAATCTTTCCTGGCACTTGTCTAAGCAGAAGATGACTCCTACCCAATGACTGCTTTTATTTTGCTTTTCATATGCTGCCTAGCATTCTAATGTGTTCGGTATGAACAATATTGTATATATGTTTATCAGCAGTAGTGCTCGAGAGAGCAGCTTCAGTCTTCTTGTCACAACTATGGCATAGGAGCCAAAGTGCTCGGTAATATTCTGGTTAGCCATGCCTGGTTAGCAGCTGCACTTGTGTTTAATGATGGTGGCTAAGGACTGCCGGAAACTATTTTCTCTCTTGCCGGATGTGTTTTTAGCTAGAACTCAGAAAAAGCTAAATGACACTTTATCTCTAGAATACTTCGTGCATATCTGACTATGCAAAATTAGGTTGTTCTCTATGACAATATATGAAGAAATATGGACTCTTAAAATGGTTTTTTTTCAACTCTTTTCAACTGTTTCTAGAAATTTTTATGTAGAACAACTTGTCTATGGTGCCTTTGATCTTCTTGTATTGGGGTATTTTGATTCTGTAGTTTTTAGGATTGATCTGCCTTCCAAACTTAAGGAGGATAATTTTTGTTGTTTCATGACCTGGCAGGGTTACTTATAGAAATGAAGTGAGTGTACCCAGGCAGATAGAAAAGATCACATGGAGGTGAGAATCTCCTCCTTATGCTGCTCCAAGAGGTGCTTCAAGATGTAATTTGAGTGTTCTTAATGCAGTAGAATGCATAGGTCCCAAACAAGGAAAGTGATTTCCTGTTCTTAAAAAAATTGTGTGTCATTTTGTCTTGTTCAACTTTCATTAGGACCTTTTGATCAGTAGTTACTGCATGCAAAATTTAGCTTGCTGGGTAAAGTTTCCAGGGTTATGCTTTGTATGACTTTAAAACTCAAGTCTGGCAACTGTGACAAAACCAAAGAAGCAAATGCAGCCATATGCCTGTCTCTCCATCTTCTCTCTGCCTAATGGGTTTGTGTCTGCCTTATTTTAACTTCCATGTGATGTTATTGAACTACTTGTTTTTGTTGGAGCTGGGACTGCACCCTCAGCAGGTACTGCTGATCAACTCTACATTTCCTGGCCACTTCAGCGCACCACTTAGGTGTAAGATCTGTGTCTAATAGGCATCTTGAAACACCACTCTAACTATTTGGGATCTAAAGAGTTACTAAGATGATAAACCACAGATATTCAAAACACTAGTATGTAGTTGAGGCTTCAACTTAGAATTGGCATCTAGCAAACAACCTCAGTAAACTAAAATCATCAGAATTTTTGTTTTATGTCTCATACAGAAGGGGACCATTCTAGCAGCACAATGCCACGAGTGAAGGAATAGTATAAAAAAAGATAAATCCTTTTGTACTGAGTTATTGACACTTTTGGTAGTGCAGTGCCTAGTAGGGACATCGACTAATTATTGATTAGAGCGGTGAGAACTCTCAGAAATCACTCCACAGCTAATTTCTCATGTGACCTGTCTTCCAAGTACCTACCAGACCCAATCCAGACTGTTTTTTAACTTGTGAGATCACACGATCTCAGGATAAGAAGCCTTAAGAAATCCCATCTGTCCAGCCTCACATCAGGATAAGCTATACCTGTGCCATTCTGGATGGATGGTGATCTAGGCTGCTTACTGTAGAGACTTCCAGTCACACTGAGCAACCTTCCCAGGCAGTCTGTGCCAGGGTTCCGTTATTTTAAGTAATGGAAAGCCTTTCCCTATATCTCACTTGGATCTCCTTTGCTGCAGCCTAAGTCTGTTATTTCTTGCCTTATCCACTCTGGATGAGGAGAATGACTTATTAACCTTCTTTGCCTTGAAGACTATTACCATGTCTCCCTAGTGTTTATTCCTGAGAGGTGACAGCAAACAAAAGGGTAGATGGGAAAAAGGAAGGTTGGTAAAACCAGAAAGAAAGATGAACAGCTTTCAGACGTCATAAACTTAAAGATCTCATTTAGATTCTTTGATAGTCTAGGCCTATTTAGTTTATACACTTTCCATACCAAAAAGGAATCTGACCTCAGATTTTCCATATAGGTGTAAAATTCAACGCATGTTTGGTTTTTCCTGTCTGGTATCCAGGCCACCCAAATTAATTTCTATACTTTGTTTCTCCTACTGCCACATAAGGACAGATTAAAAAGAAGAGGTATGGAGGGAGGAAAAAAAAATATATATATACTAAGCCTTTTTTATTTTTTCTGGGTTTTGTGCAGAAAATTACCCAACAGTAACACTTGGTGTAATTAGGGCAGAGCGTGTCTATACTGCATGGATTAGGCTGATTCCATGATGCTTTTATCAGTAACTTCAATTTTGTCATTGACACCATTGTAAGCTAAATCAGTGAGGAAGATATTAGAGAGAGCAAAAGAGAGGGAGAGACAGCTAGGAGCAATCCAGCTAATGGAAAGTGTACTGAGTAAAATGTTCTGCTTTTGAAGTATGCTGACATCTCAGGTTTTTTCCCCCCTTTAATCCAAACTTGTTTATCTGCTGCAGTAAACAGGAGCTCAGAAACAGGTTTTGCCTTTCTCTTAACCTCCTCTCACACAGCCAACTAAGCAGTGATTTTAGCACAGATTTGTAAAACACTTGCTGTGCTATTCCCCCCACCCTTATCTAATCTGTTTCTTTTCTCCCTCCATGTGTAGATGTGTTTTCTTCCCTTTTTCTTCCTTCTTGTACATGTATTTTGCAACTTAGCTTAGTCCAGCAATAAAGGTGTTAATTAGGTTGCAAGCACCTGGCTATGCAGTAGTTCATGTGTCTGTTGTATTCCTACTGGGCAGGACAATGAAGTATTACATCATTTGCTACTAGAATTATTAACAGTGCAACTTATGCAAGGGGTCTGCTGCTATTGTGATCAAAATAGAAGCATAAAAGATGTCAGAAAGCATATGCAGGTTTTTGAGCATTTGGAAATTCTCCTTGGAACTTGATAATGACTGAAGAAATCCACTAGAAACTCCTTGGGTTCTTAATGTACATCATGGTTGTTTGATCTTTCCTCATCTTCTTCCTCTGACTTTATTGTCTTAAGTGTATCCTTTGGGGTTCATTTGATCATAACTTCACATTTCCTAGTATAAGCTCTGGAATTGTTTGCATCCTACTTTACTACTGAACAGTGAATTGGGCAGAAGGGAAGCAAGTCTCTCCCAGGTGGGACTATCAATGCTATCTCCATGTAAAATAACATGGGCATATCAGGAAATGGGATGCTTGTCAACCTTAACTGAAGAGGTCTGGGAAGGGATTATTGCTTCCGTGTTAGTTTTGTTCCTGGGGAAGTAAAAATTGCATGCTTAAGCAGGTGGGAGAAGGGTTAGGAGGGCCGTGCAGAAATCACCTCTTCCCATGCTGTTCACTTAATGCACCTACTTTCAGTCTCTAAATAACTAAGGGGCAGCTCTGGACTCTGCTGTTGTGGAAAATCAACTCCCTCGCTGTGTTTGGGGAAAGAAAATACCAGAAATGGTATCTTACTGCACCAACTCTAGATATAGTATGTATTAAAGTGTATAAAAGAGGTAACCAATAGTGCACCGATGCCAGGATTAAAGGCAGAGGCAGGTCTGTGACATAGTTACTATTTATAGATAACATTATTTAGAGTCAGACTGTTGCAGTGAAGTTAGGCTTCTGATCTTTCAGTCTTACACAGAGAGTTTTTATTTATCCTTTAGTTTCACTGAATCTGGGGAAAAAGGTCTAAGGAGTTCAGCGTTTGCCCTCTGTTTACAAGCAGAGTGTAACACACTCTACTCCAGACTACCTTGGGAGAGGGGTTGGAGCTGGGCTCCCTCTGTTCTTTTCAATTTAATTACTCAGGTCTTGAGTTTCTTTTCTGCCAGCATAAATGGTATTTCTAACCAAGGAAACATGTTCAAACCTTTTAATGGGAGGTGGAAGGAATTTAGTCTCTGTCAACTCTTGGCGGAGTCAAGATTGCTTCTTGACTAAATAGTTGCTAAACCTCTCTCCATCA
>NW_010260760.1:0-10543 GCF_000690775.1 Eurypyga helias
AGTGACAGCAGGAAAGCTGTGTGGCAGAAGTAGCAGCAAGCAGAGCCAATGACAATCATGAAGAATCTTCTCAGTAAAGAAGACCATTATCAACACTATGAAAACACAGCAAACCTCTGCAGAGCGTGGCCTGCGCAGAACCAGACTCTTTGGATAAAAGAACTCAGATGAGGAATGCTGTCATGAAACACAAAAGGAAAAAATGAGTGAAAAGGAAAGCAGTTTCCCCAGCTCAGTGGTTAAGCTCTTTTTTTTTCAATCAAGTTACTAATATCTACTTGCTAGACAATAATCTCTGCATTATAACATGTATGTTACTTACTGATGCCTACACTATCACAAACAGCCAGACCCTTGTAAAAGAAAAACCCTAAAGCAATGGATATTTTTGTAACATACACATGGTTGCTTTTTTGCTTATTTTGGCCCTGTAATCCTCCACAAATACCCAGTGGGGGGAAGATCTAAAGCAACCACTGTTTTTATGAACTCCCCCTCAGACCTTGACCAGCTAGAACATTGATTAATTTATATCACAATTCAGTTTCTGAGAGAAAACAGAACTTGCTGAAAACTTCTGTGGTGACTTCAAAGATAAAAGGGCTTTTTGGTTTGTTTTTTGCTCTATAGGGAAAGGAAATCCAACAGAGCAAATAGGCCATGTCACAGCGTTTTTTCCAGAACCACCAGAATCTAGGCCTGACTCTGAAAGTGGCTTATATCATACATCTGTCAACTCACAAACCAGATTCCAATTGTCACATCAGGTCTAAATGTATGTCTTAAGCAACTGAAAGACAATCAAAGTTCAGTGCATAGTTTAGTGGTGACATGTTCAAACAGAAAGCGCATAGTTCCCCCAGTTTCACTTGTTTCTGTACCTACCTTTTGGGTACTGCCTTCACTTCAGTCAGCAGAATGAAACGTGTGTCAGTCAACGGGAACTAAAACTGATTTTAAAATAAGTGGCCTGACTTTGCACTGGAGTAGATAGAGACTATCTGTGATGTACAGCTGAAGCTATAAATTCTCCATCTCTTCAGCCAGCCTCAGCCCAGAGTATTTGTCAATGCCTTTTAAAGACATATTAAACCTCTTCATAGAAGCTCTCACCCAGGAACAAGGTGACCTTGGATAGCTGGGCCATAACATCTCTCAGATATTCCCTTAATATGCATTCTTTCACTTGACTTCATCTTCCTACAGGAACTCACTTAAGCAAAGTCTTGCAGGTGGATGAATTAATTTATTTCACTCACTTTAATCAAAATTAGCTGAGGAGGAATAAGACTGACATGGTTGAATGTGTAACAGAAAAAAGGAAAATACTTGAAGAGGAGTTTGGCCATTTCCATGGGGAATGGAAATGGGCCAACTGATTTATAAGGTCAGCTGGAAAAGGTTCATAAGGGCTGCGATGTCATCAGGAGTGTTCAATAAGACTCCTTGGTCCAAGCGAAAGGGAGGCATTGTGCCCCAACCATTCACAACAAAGCACAAGTACTCTGACACTTAAGCAGGGCCAAAACACTGTCTCACATTCACACTGTTAAATGAGGAAGAAAATCCAGTCGGGAACAATTTTCCATTTTGTTACAGAAAGTCAGGACAGGACAACGCGCGAAGGCTGGATGGTGCCTACAGTGGTGTCTGGCCATGCCAGATCACACGACCGTCCTTGGCCAATTATACTCTGTATGTCGGTACAGCCCACACCAACGTGTACTCTGCTCAACAAAGATCTACCTGCACACTACCTATGATCATAGCAAATTCTTTGCGGGGGATGTTTTAGACCAGTGCACCTGAATAAATTCTAAAGGATGTGGCTTCCTGTGAATGAGGCACATAGAACAACCCACAGGAGAGCCCAGTTATCTCCATGGCAGTACCTCTTAGTTTCCTTGTCTGAAAAACATTTTATTCACATGCAGTCTCTACTGTTCATATCCAGAAAAACTAGCAAAGTTCAAAGGACCAACTGAGACATCAAAAAGAGTAAATTGCCCAGAAGATGAATTAGTGAATACTGGCTTAGAATTGCCAGTTGCGTGCAAAAAGCCAGACTCCCGCATTTATCAGTGCAGCATTATTGCCATCCAGGATTTAAGCCAGAAAGCTTGTCTGGATATGCTAAGGTGACTCAAAGGGTAACTGCAGCTATTCTTGGCATTCAGATTTGGATCCCTTTAGGCTAAGGTTTATTTGGATGGCAAAGGAAGAAGAGTCCACGTTGTCCAAGTGCTGTAAATAACCAGGCAGAACAGGGGATAATTACAGAGCAAATACACAAATATGCAAAACCACAGAAATATATCATAGCATTTGCCCTGTTCACTTTTTCTCCTTAAGAATCTCTTGCAATAATTGAGATATGAAATGAAGTGGTTTAGAGACTTTGCTGTGTCTGTATGTCAGTAAACGACATTATCCTTAAGGCAGTGGACTGAGACAGGTATGTGAAGGTGGTGAGCCTAAAAATCAGAGCAATACCTCTGAAGTGCCTCCACTGTTTATTCTGCCAGAGGCCACAGCTATGTGAAAAAAACCTGGGAAATAGTCACTCTTTAAAAAAAAAAACAACCCATTCAGTTGTTGTGTGGGCAGAGTATCTGGTGTGTCATTGCCACGAATTCAGCTTACCCGTAGCTTATCTTCAGTCTTAGTGGATTGCTTACAGTCGGGATGCCAGACAGTGGAACCTGAGAGAGAGAAAAAACCATCTTTATTCGGAGAACAGATGACTTCCAGTCATGGCAAGTCAGTTATTAAACGGAATCCCTTCATTGCATCAAATGGTGAGTCTGTGTGTCCTATGACAGTAATTCACATTCCATTCTAGCTCATGAGAAACACACGCGAAACAAACAAAAAAAATCAAATCCTTGGCCCATCTACAGCAGTCTCTTCCTGGGGCTGTCGAAGCACTCTGCACACATTCTTCATTAAAACTCAAGGAGCTTTAAGCAGAAAGGGACTTGGCAAGCACCAGCTGGAGGAACTGAAAGACAAGAGGGTTCCTCTGGGCAGGACAGAGGGTAAGAGCAAAAGGACTGGGTTGTGGTTACCTGACCTGTTCTCCCCTCATGCACTGCACCACACGTGAAAAGGAAGTTCTGATGATCAGTCTATTAATACTGGGAAAGTCCTATGACTTTCTTGAGCAATTGGTGTCATATTCAGCTACTGTAAAGCATTACTCAGGTGACCTCTCCCCTGCAGTTATGCAAATTGCAACAGGAAAAGCAAAATTAGAAAATTCATAACGCAGCAGAGTCAGGGTTGTATCTCACCCACTGCACGAAGCTAGAGAGATCAGTATGACACAGGTGGTACAGAGCAGCTCGCCCTAAATCACAGCGTACCACACTTGCCACCAGCACACACATCATTTCTCCCCCTTGCTCTGCAAGGTCAGCAGCATGTGTTGTACTGGCAGTCCCACATAGCATATTCCAGCTCCACATGCTGCTAAAAAAGGCAAGGTCTCTGCTGTTCGTGTCCCAAAACATGGTATTCTTTCTCAGGCTGTAAAAATGGAAATATCTGGCTGTCCCCCAAGGGCTGAGCAGTGTCAGGAGCAAGGAGCACTTCCACCCCATTTCAGTTCTCCTTTGGAAGCGAATGCAAACTGTGCTCACTGCTGGGAAGCTGCTGCAGGTATCAGCCAAGCTGAAATGCAGCAGATGCTATCGGTGACTTTTAACACTGACTGCAGCAGCAGTCAAATTCAAACGCCATTCCAGTCACCGCAAAGCCAATACAGAGCTTGTCTGTCTGCGGGGAGGAACGTCACCTCCTCACCGTGTCCACAAAGAAACCAAGCAAAGTCCAGGTCTCCTGCTGGTGACTATCAGCACATGGGGAGTCAGAGGAAACCCCACCCTCTGAGCCCAGGAGAGGTGTGGGTCAGGGCCCCTGGTAGTTTTGTTCCAACGAGCCCTTACACGGCTCGGTACATAAGTAAAGACCAGCAGTAATGATTTCACCTCCCAGCAGCACACAGTATAATCATCATCAGGAGACTGGAGAGAACGCTGTGACTCTGGATCAGGGGTCTGAGATGTTTGGCTTTGAGTCTAAGCTGAGGAAGAAGAAACTGTGAATTTGGCAGGGGAGAACGATCGGACAACAGGGAGAAGTGTACCAACAGCCCTCTCTGTAAACAAACAGCAGCCTCAGTGCCAGGACCCCACAGAGCCTGCGAGATCAGGAGAGAAGCACACCCTATGCATTTCCTTCAGAGGTCAGACAGGTCCAAGCACTCAGGAGTAAGGGAGTTCATGTTATAAGGCTGATGAATTAAGAAGGTTTAGGTTCAATTCTCAAATTCAAAAGTGAGCTTCCTGTGTGACCCTGAGAAAAATTCTCTCTGTTCCTCTGTAACTCAGTTTCTTTTTTATTAAACCATTCCCACCATCAAAGAAAAAGCTCTCACTGTATTTTTGGGCAGTATTTAGCAATTTTAGGGACACTTCAGAAGAATGTTGGAGCTGCTGAAAGCAAACAAGAAATGCTAGATAGCCTGGATGTAATTTTCATGGTGAAATTTAGCAAAGCATTGTGAGTTTTGGTGTCCCCACAAAAAGAAATCAAAACATAAGAGGTTTGAAACATAGGAAATTAAAAAACCTAAATCAGACAGAGCAGGCATAGGAAGTTAAATGTAAATATTTTTCGTGATCTTGAACTCTGAGCCACCTACACCTTGCAGATTTTAGTCATCCAAACATGTCAATCTATTCTGAACTGCTTGGAACAGTACAAATTCTCAAGCTCCACTGTTGCTCTTTTTCCTACTGGAAACACTTCAGCTAATTGTACTTATTCCCATTCTTAACATATGTTTGTGCTCTCCTGGCAGACAGCAACCAGCATGCTCATTTATTCAGCATCTTACTTTGCACGTATCATTGTTTCAACATACAGTGCTCTGAAAATCAGTAACTCAGGCTACTATTTACACACTGAATCAGGCTGAAAGCCTGGGTGAGAATCAAGTGAAGCATCCCTCTAAATGCTGAGGAACATCGTAGCTCAGTAGCAGTCTCCTGGGGAAGTCCATAAGTAACAGATTACTAGGAAGTCAACAGAAAAGAGAACGTTTCTGATACTGCTTCCTTTTCTTTCTCCTGTGTTGGAGCAGGGCAAAGCCAGAGCGCTTCTGCTTGCGTTATTCAAACTACCCTTAACACAGAAAGCCCCAAAATAGACAGCTTTTTTTTCCCATGTTTGCCCTTTGCAGGTTTCCCACATATTTCTAATATAAGTAGCTACCACAAACCTGCCAGGCTTCTTGATTATACAAAGCAATACCAACACAGTGCTTTCACGTCCTGTGGAGAGGACAATTAGAAGTGAGATGGAAGCTGCCTATTTCCATATATTTTATCTATAATGTGATTTTGTTTCTAGTTTTAGTGCTGCGGTGGTGTATTTTTATTTCAGAGAAATGCTTGCAATGCTGTTATTCTGTACCCTAGGGAAAACGATTCGGATGGAGTCAGGATGTATGTTTCAGCTGAGAGCTTTGCATAGGAAAGGCTTTTAGGTCCCTTACACTTACAAGCATGCTGAATTCAGCAAGGAAAGCTTTGGCAGGACAGTCTGGAGTGCAGTCAGCAATAACATTATTTAGTCAGAAAACAGCTTGTGAACAATAAAGCAATGCAACTTGGGCTGCTCCTCCTCTGAGACAGAGCGAGCACAAAGAACATCAATTCACAACCCCAGAAGGGGAGATACAGCCAAGAAGAGAACGATGGCAGATCAAGGAGCCACATGTCTCTCCTCTACTCTTTCATATCACCTGAACTTGGTCAAGACAAGATCCAGCCTTTGTTTCAGTAGAAGCAATGCCTTCTGTCGTATCTGGATCTGCAGAAATTCACACCGCAGCCTGCCCAATCAACATGAGCTCCAGCTCCCGGCTAGATGGGTGCAAACGGCATCAGTCACAAGCAGGTGTTCTTAGTAACAGCAAAGGATGAACTGATGCTCACCTTGGACTCGCCCTGTATTTTATCATACTGTGATGTGAGGAAACGAAGAAGATCACCAGTTGTCAGCTGCTGTAACTGCTGCTTTCAAAAGAGTCTTTCCAATCTGCCATCAGAAAGCAGCATTTCCTACCCAGCCCTCTTTCACCCTCTCCTTGCTCCTGCAATGCAGAGCTGCTACACAACCCCATATCCAGTTCTGTGCACAGCTGGAATAAGATGACTAAGGTATAAGGTCAGTGAGAGATGAGAGAGGCAGACTGGTGGGGAGGACAAACTACAAAATAACACGAGCTAGCTTCCAAGGAACTCCTTAACATTATCTTACTTTGGAAATCCTCCAGAAGGAATCTCTCCTCAGGATTTCAAGAGATGGCTGTGGCACTTGCATATTTTTTTCCTATTCTTTAACAGTCCTTTCAGGTATATCAAGCAAGTTTTCTAACACAAGCACAATATACAAAATCCCAGTATGTATTTGCCATTTTAACTTTGATTTCTGGCTTGCATAACTGTGTGTTATGTCCTTCTACCAACATTAATTAATATTACAGCAAATAATAAAAATAACTCTAGCTTAATAGTTACCGTGATAACTTCTGGGAGAGTAGATGGAATTCAGATCAAGGATACTTTTCAATCAAAGAAAAGAGCATGTTCCTTTTTATGTGAAAAGATCATGGGGAAAAAAACCCAGAGTGCTTGGCAATATCTGTGAGTGAGAGACTTAATAAGAAAGAGGAGATGAAAATGAACATACAAGGAAGAAATGACTGCAGAAAGACAACATGAAGTAAATGGGAATAAAAAAAGAGATGTGACCAGATCAAAGGGAAATAGGCAAGGCAAACAAAAATGATTAAGAACAGGAGGAGACAATCTGTCAAGGTGCATGGGGAATGAGATCTACATGATTCCAAACAAGCTCACTGCAGTCTTGGGAAGTTTTTCCATTGCCTTCTGCAGCTTGGAGTGTTGTCCGGAAGAGCAGAGAAACTGACAGCAGAATTCAAGGGAAACCCTCTAACTTTGGTATCTCATGTACCAGTCTGTGCCCTAAGCTACCCAGGAGCTGCAAAATTCCCAGGCAGCCAAATAGATTTCATTGTTGCTACACAGCTTTTGAAAACAGAGTCTGTTGCAGCTGCACTGCAGAGTCACTGCAAAGCCACCACTGTAACCACCCACTGGGGTGGAAGGGTTTCAAGGGACAAAGCTTGAGAACACTGTAATGATGGCAGGATGGCTGTAGTCCTCCTGCCCGTTACATGGAGATGGTTTCTAAACTCCTGAGGTCTGTGACAGAAAAACCACAAAGTCCAATTTTCTTGGTTTGGAATGGAGACATCCTTACCTTGCAGATACATTTCTTCTCCTTCTGTGAACATTTGGTTGCACCTGCTGCATCGTGCACAGCTTGGATGATAATGCTTGTCACCCGCCTAAACGAAAACAAAACAGGGAAACGAGGGATCAATGCACTGCACTGCTCCGTGAGCACTCCTTATCTGCTGACAGACCACTGCCATTTTAATTCTAGTCCCCATTCAGTACAACACTGCCTTTGTGGGGTGACAATAGTTATGTAAGCTCTGCCATACTGCCTCAGTTCAGAGGTCTACCTAGCCCAGTATCCTGCCCTCAACAGGGCCCGCAGCAAGTACCTGAGGAAAAAGGCTGGGAGAAACAAGACAGTAAGAACAGCCTTCCCTCTTCACACCTTCCCAGTCAGGTTTAAGGATTTCCTGGCTAGAGGCTACATCACAAACTCTTCTCCATGATTTGCCCAACACCTTTTTAAATCTCCATCTAACAGTCCAAGGCAACGAATGTCACACTGCAGTTGGATACCAGTGTAAACCTCTTGCCTCCTCATTTTGTCAAGCAACATGTATTTTCTCAATTGCTCTATTGCCGTGGATGCATTTAGAGAATGAACGATGACTTTCAACCTGCCATTTCATTCCCTGGCCTTCCCGACACTGCTGCTGAGGGCATTAATACGGAGAGCTTTCTAGAGCCACTTCTGGGACCATTAGCTTAATTCACAGATGTCTGACTTCAGAAGCTACACTAGCACAGACAGCATGAGCTGAATTTGAAATACTGATGTAAAGATGCTAAATACTTTAGATCCTGCTACCCAAATCCCACTGAGCCATTCATTCTCATAAATACATTGATACCCATAATGAATAAAGCTGCTCGGATTTCAGGCCTATAAGGACAGGAAAAATCAAGGCCCAGGTATTAATGTGATTTCTTCTCCTTTGGAGACCAAAGCAACCAATGAATTAACTTCCTTGCATGAGAAACTGAGCATGCAATGTCCACATCAGGCTTTTTAAATCAAAAAATGCTTTATCTTAGAAACCGACCCTTAATAGTGACAAGAGACGAATTCTGAAAGTCTTGAAAATTGTACCTGGCTTTCCAAATGAGTTAACCTCCAATTCTTTTTCACAAAATTTTCCCTATCCACTGAGGTGTTATATGCACAAAATACCTGTTTACTCTGTAGCTGACTTGTAAAATGTCATCAAATCCATCTCCTACTTCGAGACTGTAGCAATACTATATTCAACCTTTCCTTATTCTATTGAAATAAGTAACTTATTTTTGGTTCACATTTGACACTGATTATACAGAATTAGCATTTAAAAGTATTTGTAGGAGATAATGAAGCATATGGATTAAAGTACCTGACAACCACCACACAATTAGCTCTACCCCAGCCCTTCTACAGGTAAAATCACATCACTTTATGTTCTCATTTGTTCCTGCCTTAGTACTGTAGTACCTGGGTTTGATTTTCCGGAAGGTTCGGAGAGGTGGCTATTCACAGAGGCAGTGGTGCTTGTGGACATGATTATTCATCTTTCATTATCACTAAGAACAATTCCCATCCTGGAGTTTCAGCACTACAAGGCCAGAGAAGAGGAATCTGTGTGCTGTTAGGCTAGCCATACACTCATGCTTGAGTTGAACACCTGCAATTCTCTTACTCAGACAGTGCCTTTGATGTTGATTCCTGCTCCTTAGAGCGCAGCATCCGCCAAACAGGGAGAATAATGTTATTGAATATCATCAATTTGGCATTTTTTTATACAGCAGATTTAGCCATATCAGGCTAAAAAGGGACTCTGGCAAAAGGGAGACTGAAAGGCCACTGCAAGATGCACCTATTCAAGGAAAAAAGGCTAATGAGGGAGGAAACATGGTATCGATGCTTGACTTGCAGCAACAAAACCAATATTGAACTGAGGAGGAAAAACTCGATTAGTGCTCATTCTCTTTTTAATCATTTTCATTATTGGCTGTCCTCTGTCTCCGATTCTGTCTTGCAACTATCTAACCCCTGAGGTGTCCCAACAGTTCCATTCAAGACTGGAATTTCAGGAAAATGAAGAAACTCTGAATGTATTTAAATGTAACACTGGCATCAAGCTGCAGCTATTCTGATCTTGAACGCAGACGTACGAAGAACTGCTGCTGCTATATATAGGTATGCACAGATCAGGGCTGTGGATATTGAACAGGGTTTAAAGGTAGATCTCTGCTTCAGACAGCTCAACACTCAGCAGATGCCAACATCCTTTTCTGCTCTTTCTGCCCCGCACAAACAATATCGTACATACGGAGGAACAGCAATTTCATGTGTGTTTGGTAAAAAAAATAATCCCAGCTTTTGAGCAGTTTTAAGGTTTTTCAGCAGAGTGGGGCCCACAGAGCTACTTGTCAGAAGTGATTTCAGAACTATTTGATTCAAAGATGGTGGCAAATCTGATGTCCTGGGAACCGCTCCCAGTTAACGAGAGAGAAAAATATTCCTAAGAAGGCTGAATCACTGCCAGAAAGGATCTTCTCCAAACAGGAAGACAGTAATTGAAAAATAGATGTGAAATGATAAAACAGGAATCTTTTCTGGGTTCTGCCTGTCTCATCTCTCTCACAGTGTATCTCTGTGGTGTAACTGTGCTGCCGCTTAACAGAGCTCAAATTTTCAGTAGGCAGGTAGTTTTTTCTGAAACCAAATTCATAGCTTCTCAAAAGGTAGAGAAGTAGCTACAGAGACTGAACTGGAAAGAATTCAGGGCCTGTCACATTATTATTAATTAATAACAGTCGGAATGCTAACACACCCTGCACTAGAGAGGTTTTGGGGGAGTTGCACAGCGCAGCAGCTGCAGCTGTTGCTGAACACTTCCAAACCAGTTTCATGAGTTTTCCGCCTCAGTGATGTTTCTATGACTCAGGAGTGGAAGCCTCTTCAGTGAGTACCCACTGGAAAACAATCTGCATCTCAACTAACTCAGGGCTTATCCTGCTACACCTGACTTGCTGTGATCATCTGAGAAAACTGGTTGTTAAAAATCAGACATTTATAACGTACTATGGTAACCTTTTGGACCCACAGGGGGATGAAATATTCACACTTTTTGGACATCTGCTCTTGCCCAGCTCTCACACTACTAAACCCTGACTCATGGGGTAAGGGTTACACACTACTAAACCCTTACTCGATGACAACTTCCTTATCCAAG
>NW_010260761.1:0-10501 GCF_000690775.1 Eurypyga helias
TGGCGTTTCTGCCGGAGTACCGCCACGTGGTGGCCGGGTGTTTCGCTCGGGCCTTGCCAGCTCTCCATTGTTTGAGTGGAGATGTCTCTCTTTCCATTCTCTATTCATCCGCGGGCACTTTAGAAAAGTTCCTTCCTGCAGGAATTAGGGGCTTTTCACTGTGCTCCAGCAAGGTTTACAATCCCTGCCAAGCCTCCCAAACTTCCTTCATTCAGCCTCAGAAGTTTCCCACTACCATCAGCAACCCGCTTCCCACGCTGCAGAATACCTGATTGTACTTACTTAGCCGGTTTCAGTAAAATGTCCTCTCCAACATGCAATGAACAGTTTACTTCATGTATGAAATTCTGCATTACTTTCTTCATGGGAGGATAAATAACCAATTGTGTGACAGGCTCAGACTGGGAAAATATGATTGTTCCTCAGTCTAGGTCGTTACTTACACAGAGCCACCTTTTACCTTGGTTTCAGTGGCTTAAGGACAGAGACTGCTCAGCAAAGGCAGCTTAGCTGTTTTGTGACCCAGCAGGAGATGCAGCGTGGGTTTAAACATGAATTTGTCTCAGTAAATCATTAAACTGTTGCAGAATGCAAGGGTTTTGGGGGTTTTTGTTTATTTGTGGGGTTTTTTTGCAGTGTATGAAACAGCCCCCATCCGTCAGTCAGAAACTATAGCTCCTCTGCATTTGGTCATCTTCACTGCACAGCACCTCTAGCTGTGGGCCTGAGAGCCTGCACGCATGGGACCTCTTCCAAGGCTGAGGAGGAGGAGATGGGACATCAGATTCCCCTATCAGTAAAATCTTAAGAGCAATTTAAATTAATTACACAGTTTTCTGTTTTACTTCGTTTGGTATTTTCTGAGTCGTTTTTTACAGCCAGGCAGGTGGGATGCTTACAACGGTTTTCATTGTAATTCTGCTTATTTAATTCTCCTGTTAATAAATGGGTTTGATGCATAAATTCTCAGGGAAGAAAAGGAGGTTGAGTCCAAACCTTTAGGAATAATTACAGCCACTGGCCTTCATACAGAAGCCTTCAAAGGCAGCAGAAACTGTTGCTGAAATGTCATGTCAGTTCGCAGACCCTTCATCTGCACCTTGTTGCAGCAAAGCCTCAGCCACCCAAAGGAGCCAGACCCCGAGCAGCGGTGTGAGAGGAGGCACATGGGGAACTGCACCGAGCTGGGGTGAGCAAAGCCGTGGCCAGCCACCATCTGGGGGGCTGGGGAAGAGAGAGGTTGGGGAGGGGACCCTTGCATCTCACCAGGGAGTCATCCTGGATGGTGAGGATGGATCTTTAAAGCAATTCAGGCGGTGCAGATTATGTCTGTGGGGAAGGTGAAAGCAAAAAATCTGCACATGAAGGGCCTTTCAGTCAGTGTAAATGCATCAGGACTGATGGCATCGTTCACAAGTGTACAGCAAGTTGTTGGAACAGGCATGTAGGAAAGACTCACCCTGCAAACACTGATTTATCTGAGGTCAGCCAGTACGCATATGTGTTACAGGATCAAACACTCATCTTTATTTTGCTGGACACTTGGAAATGTGAGGACGCTGAGTTTATGTAAATATGATTTTAGTGTGAGGTTGAAGTTAAGTCTTTCTGATTTTAACTGCTTGATATGATGTTTAAATCCAAGTGACCTCTAACCTTCAAAATCTTACTGGAATAAGATTTAATAACTCACCGCATGATGACTGCTTAAGGGAAATTAATCTGCAAACAACCATGGACAGTCAGCCATCTCCATCAGGTAACTTTGCAGTAAACAAAATAAATTCCATATAGTGGGGGAAGGGAGAGAGCATATGGAGAAACTCACTTCTCTCCTCCTGTTGATCATCACCTGCACTGGACCTCATACAGCAGTTTAATCCTATTCTGTCCCTCAAAGGTTTCAAGCAAATTCAAGATCCTGACTGCTAGAGAACAAAGCCTGGTATGTGGTTCCCTCAAAGGTCAGTCATTAACCTGCTCCAATGACAGTTTTAGGATGATCAAGGCAATGAAGAAAAAATAAGAAAAAGCACTTTCACTTTGGAATGAATTGTTCAAAATGCTCTTATACATTCGGGTCTATTTCCTTTCAGTTCTGCACTTTTTAGTTCCTGCATGTATTTATTTGTCGTCAGGAAGAATGGCAAGTTTTGCACTCCCAGAGATTTGACCTTAAGTTTATTCTTGCCACAACACACTAGACCATTTCATCAATTATGAATGTACTCGTGTACAGAGGAACTGGTAAGCCAGTTTAGTAATGCTACCTTGTTCTGGAGACTTACTCTTATAAATAAATTAGGGGCATAGCTTTATGAAATACCACAAAGAAATAGAAGATGAAAGAGAGAGAAAGAGAAAAAAGGAAAAAGAGAGGGAGAAAGAGAGAAGGAAGGAAGAAAGGGAGGGAGGGAAGGAGGGAGGAAGGAAGGAAAGAAATAGAAAAAAGCTGGAAAGGAAATAAAATCTAGAAAGTCACATTTTTCTAAAGATGAAAGGACAAGGGCTAATATTAAAAGTGGTTTCTCTGTGATTTGTATTTTATGTGCCTGTATGTCTACATGTGAGACAATATACTGGACTTGCAGTAGCCAGACTATCAATACGTCATTTATTTCCATAAGTTATTGATGACCCTTTAGCTCACAAGTGACAGGCCAAAGTAGAGCCACAGGCAACTTCTGAAAGGTCATCAATAACAACTGAAAATAAATGTGTTAATGCAGTGCCTGTCCATTGTGTGTTCTGTTTATGCAATGCCAGTTTAAGTTTCATCTGGCATAGTTTCTAATGGGCTGTAACTACTTTAGTTCCTGTCTGAAGCAACCAGGACTTCCAGCAACGGAGGAAGGGGGGGACATGTGCACACCAACCCCACACCTTGCTCACAGGCTTTATAGAGTACTGTCAGTTGCAGGGGTAAAAGCATGCATCTCTCAGCACATCAGGATGAAACAGTACTCTAAAGAGTGAAAGGAGAGACTGCCACCCTACTAAAACATTAAACACCATGGAGAATCCTGACGCTGCGAGTGTAAGACCATTCAAAAGAAAGAAGATACAGAGGGGACAGGAAGGAAAAAAAAAGGAGAAACTGAGATGCCAGTTGTAAATAAATCATACCTCGTGCTAAGATTACAAATACATAATATTCTGTTAATGTATTACTAATAATAATTCAGATCATACTGCAAGGAAGATTGATGCATTTGCCTGTGTTAAGGAATTCCTGCAGGCAAAAAAACTCTCTTTATGTTTATAAAGAGTCTCTTACTCCCAATGGAAAAAAGACTGCAATAGACACTGGATACAACAGAGCAGAGACCAAAACTTTACTTTGAATAACCATCGCCACTAACCACAAGGTCTTTTAATTAAACTTTTGCATTCAAATTTTATTTTTTTTCTTCTTAGTCTTTTGCATTTTCACATTTTAAAAAGTTTTGGTTTGGTTTTGGTTTTGGGGGGTTTTTTGGGGGTTTTTTTTTTGAGAATCAATTCTCAGGGGTTCAGTGTAGAATAACTATTTCAAGGATCTGGTCTGAAATAAGCTAATGACTTTGCATCCAGTTGTGAAACTTCTGCTCACTTGAGCAGTCCTTATATCCACATCCTTACTCAGGCAAATAAACTCATTAACTTCAATACAAACTTTCTATATAAGCAAGGATTTGTGCTCATTTTCAAGTCAATTTCTCCACTGAGATAAATTAAGAGATTTGCTTGAGTAAAATATGTCAGTGCTTTAAAGTGTTGAAAGACCATGTTAGTGGAGTAAAAAAATACCTAAATAAATGTCATTAACACTTCAAGGTAAGTATGTGGAAACATACTAGTATTGAAGATAACCTGAAATACTTAGCATAAGCTGTGATTACCCAAAATATTCTCATATATTCACATCATTTAGTTTTAAGAAAACAAAGTCAAAACTGTAAGAAAATTTACATGTTGAATAATTTTTAACTGCAATTTTGAATATGCCTTTAAACATACTCTTGCATCATTTGCCCCTTGCATGAGAAGCAAAAACATGAAGAGTAGCTATACAATTATGTTAAAATGGAAAATAGCATTCATACCCATTGCTTCTAAGGGAAAAATAGTAAGTCACAAAATAAATTTAACTGTGAAGAATTGTGGTTCATGGATCATTGTCCAGTATTATCCTTATATTTGTCTTTCTTTTTTTCTGCATCTCCAGCCATTTCCACTCTGCAAAGTGTATCTTGATTTAAATTTACAGTGCCACACAGTGTGGTTTTCATTAGACAATCCTGTTGTCCTAATAAATATATGAGGTCATTTTAGAATATACTATTACTGGAATTAAAACCTCTGAGTGTGACCCTGTCTGCCTATAGGAGACATTACCTGTCTGCTTTCTTTCTTGCTGTCTAAACATGAAGTCCTGCAAGAGCTGTTTCTTTTCAACAAAAGTTGAGGGCTCTTTTCTTAAGTAACAACTTTCTCAGAAGCCATGCAGGCTGTAAGGAATGATCACAGAATTCATCCTATTAAGAATTAATACAAAACTCATCTTTTCAGCATACTGGTTTTTCAAACACACAGAAGTACATAAACAAATCAAAATGGTACTATGATCCTATAAATAATCTACTATTTTACTGTTTCTTCTGCAGGATGAAAGAGAAGAATAAGGAAAAGCCTTTTGCTTCTGTTACTTGGCACTTGGTAGATCCACACGTTACAGCAACAGGAACTCTATAGCAGGTAAATAAATAGATAATAAGGTTACAAAGAATACAGCATGCATTGGAAGTGCATGGTGTGGCCCATAAACAACTGTCGTCAGTGGTTTGAAGATACACTGAAAAGTTTCCCCTTCACACACACAACCACCAGACTTAAATTTCTATTTTTTTCCAACTTCTCTTCCCAGCAATGACACCAATGTGACGATCTAAATTAACAAACAGTATTTTCTATAATGCTTTAAATATTGGTCAGACTGCCAATAGCATGAATCAAAATGCAGAGTTGTAAATTAATATTTGGCAAGCAGGTGATATCTGAAAGTGACACTGAGCCATAAAAGTACTTTAAGAACCAACCAGCTGCAGTCACAGAAAACATACATGCATTTGCATCAGTGCAGAGGAAGTGAAGGTCTCTCCGTCTACCTTGGATGTCCCTGTGCTGTGGGAAAGGCTTGTCATCACAGTCAGGGAGAGGTGATTTCTTCTTTTAATTTCAAAAAATGAAGGAGGATTAAAAAAGATAACCCCTAAAGATTTTGAAGAATTCCTTAAAACACTCATGGAGAACAAATAACAAATGTGTTAATACTATCTTTCAAAATGTAAAATGTTATATTAGTGCAAAATATTGCTATTGTTTCTGCAGGGTGTTTTTGTGGAATGAACTTAGACTGCTTTTGCTGATGAAGCTCTTCAGGTCCCCTGAAAACAAATACCAGTATCATTGGTGTAATGATAACATATGCAGATGAGCTTGTACACATCCAGATACTTATTTAATTTAGGTCGATTTGCTCATTGTCCCTGTAGGCTATATTATTTGTGTGATTATAGAGCTCTCAATGCAAACTCATAACAAACATGAAAATAATATGAGGCAGTATCATACCATCAGTTTTCAGGCAGATTAGCTGAGGATTTCTGTCTATGAACAAAGGGCATGTCATTGCACATAGATCTGATCTAAATCTACACAAAATAAAATTAAAGTTGAGACTCCAAATTCAATCTGTTACAATGTAACTCAGTTTAATGTCGTGTTCCTCAGGAAGCTGCTCCAAATATTCCTAAATTATTTTCCCTTCCCCAGAATAAGCATCCCGATTGCTTATATTTGGACTACACTGCAGAAGGTTGCCAACACGAGTTATCTTTCTTACCACAAGCTTGCTTTAGTCAATGCAGAAATCTGACATTACCCAACAAACCCAGTGTTTCTAGTCACCTGAACAAAGCAACCTTCTTAAATTACATTAGCCTTCAGCTGACATACAACCACCAGCAAAATGCCAGGGTGTCTGTCAGTGACATACCAATGTTGTCGGCTGCTGCAGCCTCTCAAAAGGAGGAGGTGGATTTGCACAAATTTCTACAACATAGCCATGCTGGAAGGCAGCACAGCAAGAAAAGCTCTTGTAGGTACTAACCCCATTACAGTCTTTTTTTTTTAGTTCTCTCCACTAATTGAGGTAAAGTATTTCTTCATGCACTTATTTCCATGTTTGAGTAAAAAAGCTTACATAGGCATCAAACCATAGAGAAGTTTTTTTTTAATCTGTCCTCATAACTCTGAAGGTTTTGTTGTAATGCGATTCATTGTTGCATACAAAGCTGAAGGAAAGCATAAAGAGGTGAGTAGAAGTGTGCTCCTATCATAAAAAGGATGCTTGAAACTGAACCAGTATGTGAAGATGCAAAAAAAGTTAAAATTCTCTTTTGTCTGTGAAGAGCTGTTGCGAGTTACCAACATTTTTTTCTTTATTTTATATTAAACTTCATGCACAAGGGGCAATGGGGAGCTGAAGGTCTTGAGAATCTATTAGCTTTTTTCATTGAACAGAAAATTATCTCATGACCACAACCAGAGAATGAGGAAAAAGCCCACCACAGTTAAGTAACACTTATGACCTGTATTTATATTTTTAATTTCAGGAAAATAGGGAGAACAGTATTGCAGATTACTCATGCTCTTTGAGGAAATGCTTTGCGCTGAGTTTGCAAGAGCTCTGACGATGAATCGTCCCTGGTGAGGAGAGGTGCCAGAAGACCAATGGATTTAGGTCCATTGGTGGTCTGCAGAGTGAGGTGACTTCTCTGTGCTCACCAAATGCCCAGTGAATCTTCCCTAACCCATTCTGAGGATGCATGGGGTGGCACAGCAGAGAAAGCCACAGTCTCACCTCCAGCCTGGCATCCAAGGGGACGTAGGCATGTAGGAATAATAATCCAGTAAAAGATTTAAATATTCTTTCCTCCATCTGATTTTTCATTTCATATCATTATCCCCTGTTGCCAAGAAGAGTTTATGTATGGTGTTTGGTAAGGGAGCACTAAATGCATTATAGTGCTATTTTAAATGACATCACAACTAACTAGGTATTTTAATTGAAGGTAAATAACCAACATTATTGCCATTTGAATGATAGCAATAGTGGCGAGTAATGGCACCACTGAGGAATCAATTGCTATTTCCCTCATAAGCCATAAACCATTCAGAGATTTATAATGCTTTTTTAATGATCAGCCCTTCTAGGTGTTGAGCAGCTCCTCTGAGATCCTGAGTCTGCCTGCTGAAGTCAACAGGAATGGGAGGGCACAGGGGGGGGTCTCAATATCATGTCTTTGTGCCCACCAGAATGAAACTTGTCACACCAGTTATCAGCCTCAAGAGAAGGAAAGCTTGAGATTTTACCTCACTGCTCTGATACGGTGTGTCCCAAGCCCCAAAACAGGGACACTTGACTCAACCACTGTTTCAGAACCTGCTTGAGAATAACAATGCATTGTTCATTTGTGTGCGTTTCATGCCCTCTTAAGGTAGGTATAGCAAGTAACCTTGTGTAACAAACCACGTTGATTGCTTGTTTCCCATACCTAAATGTGTTCCCTTCAAATTTTTTCTGTCCTGAGACTATTTTAACTAATGAAGTACTGTCCAATGCACCAGTTGGTTCTGTGGCATCATATCATGCAAAAAACATCTGTGGATTCAGAGTGCTGCCAGAGGAAATATCCCGTGTCCTGTGGTTGGAAGCACTCTCCCCCTTCCCTGGAGCCATGACCCAGAGACAGTGTCAATGCGTCAGGTTTATTTTTTCAGCTGGAGTCCATGATACATTCATATACTTAGACCTGTGCTGGCAAATTCAGCCTCCTTTACTCATGAGAGTATTCTCATCAAGTTCAATGGGATTATCCTCATGGCAGAGAAGATACAAGGCCAATCATTCCATTCTCATTTTTAACTTTCTCTACTTTGGTTTTGAATCAAAAGCAACCTTTTTAAGCTCCATAGAGCACCTATGATGTGTTCTGAACTCATCAATTCTCTCTTAATGGACCAAACTGGTCCATTCAAGCACTATCAAGGATCTTGTGATAATATTTCAAGAGTTTGTTACAATGGCAATGAATCTCAACTCTAAATGTGGGAAGAGAGCAGAGAAAAACCCGGCCAAGATAGATGAACTCCACCAGCCAGCCAGGAAGGGACCACATGCTTGAAGATGCACAGAATTTGTTTTAAAAATCAAACTTGGTCTGGTGAAAAATAGGATTGTTAATCCCTATGTACATGTCATGAAAAATATTTTAGTTAATAGGATGAAAGCATGAACAGTAGCACTGCCCGTCTTTCTTGTGTAGGTCATCAGGAATGAGGAGCTTCACTAGACCTACCTCTATTGCTAACATTCTGGTGTTTCCAACCCATTTCTAGAGCAATTAACTTAGCATCTGGTACACATCCAATCTACATTTTGAAAAAGCAGCCAACCCAACCCGCTCCCACTTAAATCAATGACAAAACTCCCATTGACTTCAAGGAGAGCAAAAGCAGACTGGTTGTTAACAGGGAATTGGTGCCTACTGTTCAGCAGAGCATGTCGGACTAGCACATATCAACTTCATGAGTATCAAAGGGAGTTACTAGATGAAATCCCCTGAATATTTATGCGATAGTCAGAGGGGAGGGCTGTTTTTCCCTCTCCCACGTAACTCTGCTGTGCTATGTTTGCTATGTGAATGCACACAGACTTCTTTGCAGCTTCAACAATGCTGACAGACCCTTGGATTTCCCTTTGTACCCTCTGTGGTGGAAGTAACCCAATGGAAAAAGAGGTCTGTGGCATGGTGTGGCTCTTCATGCGTTTCCAGAAATACTGAGTCACCTTCAAAAGCCAGTGTGGTCTCAGTGGATTTGCTACAGTACTGCTAAAACGTGTGTGTGTGTGTTTGTGTGTGTGTACAGAAATAATCCGTCCAAGTGATCTTTCAGAGAGCTAAAGGGAAACCAGTTACATACTGGGGTTTCCCAGAGATTTCCAGCAAGATCAGACAAGCTCCCAAGAGGGATTCAGTACAAACATAAGAACCCAATATTACAGTGTATCTAGTTTCACACAGATTTTAATTAAATTGGACCAGCAAGGTTTGAGCCTGTATGCTCACCATAATTTACGAATCAGGTTTTTTTAGACCACACATCAACTCTGTCCATATTACCAGGACTCTGGGAAACAGACAAACTCTAACCATAATGTATGCATTAAAGCCCATATATATTTCTACCTCATCAGACTTGAAGACTGCAGGGAGCAGAGTTTCACAGAATAAAAGCAATGACTGCGGCAGAATTGGGATCATCCAGCCTGTAGCTAATGCAAATACATTTTCCCTTCACATCATGATGATGTAGTAGCATACAGGTCTAGTCCTCAGTCAGACAAAGATTTACACCATGCACTTAGATTTTGTGCTGAGAGGAGCCCAACTGCCACGGATAGCAGTGGTTATGTGGGACAAAATAAGGAAAACAATAATGTGAGTATTTGTAAGCAGAGCCTCTAAATGTAAGTTTTCGAAAGGTGAGAGAGAATCAAAGTGTGCTTCATTATACACTTCAGATGATCCATGCTTACTGCTCATTCAAGTTCTAGGTTTGACAGCTTCCCACTGTATCCTTTATATGACACCCGTTGTGACTAAGCACTGGGGGAACATGCAATCATTAATCACCATGATGGATTTCTTCTCTTCTGTTGGATTTGACTTACAAGCTTAGGGGCATATCCTGCAGCCTTTACTCCTTTCTGCAGTACTTTGCCTAAGCAATCAGCCCTACTTCGCTCACAGAGAACTGGAAGCACTACAGTGTCTGTAGGCTTGGGCACCGAGTTTCTTAGACCAGAGTCCCACTCAAATATGCAATGGCTCTTAATCCTTAGAAGGAATTAACAGAAAGTTTGAACACTGCATTATTAAATTAAAAAGGTTACAATCTACCACAAGTTGACTTAAGCAGGACCCAGGAGTATGTGTCTGTTAATTTTAATGCTGTCTCGAAGTACAGAACTCTGGACATTTCCAGCATCATATTTAAAACATGCTACATCTACTAATACGTGATCTGGTGCATTAATGGACCAAATTAAGTTACAGGTATGAATTTTACATAAAACGGATTAATATTATATGTCATGGAGGAATTTGAAATATTCCATCTCCATGCATTTTTAATAGTTATGTGCTCTAATTTAATGTTCCCAGGCATTGCTTTGCTTGAAGTCCCTAAATCCTCTTCTTTCCCGCTCTACTTCCCACCCCCCACCCGCCCAAGTTTTGGTTGGGATTTTCCCTGCCTTTAACACAGCATCCCGAAGGCCCTCAATATAAGTGTAGAGCGGGGCTGGGGTCTCCGGTACCGAGAGGTTAAAAACAGGTTTCACGACCCGAGGAAACGCCACCCCATCCCCGGCGAAGGGGGGGGCGCCTTACTC
>NW_010260762.1:0-3735 GCF_000690775.1 Eurypyga helias
GCACACGGCCGGCTCATGTCCAGCCCATGTTATTCATGTAATAACATTGACTATTACGTTATTTGATATTAAATTTATTGGCTTTTGAATTCATGTACAGAATTGAAATTCTTAAAAGTATATAGCAGTCTACTTGTTACATCTTTGTTTCTTATGTAAACATTAATTATTAACAAAAACAATTGTAAAAGGTTGCTAACTTACTTTTACATTTAGATCAAGTCTTCGAGAAAAATGAATTTTTGTATGAACCGTATTTATGATAGAGCAATGTAATAATAACATATCCAATTAGTGTCTCACTAATGGTCTCATTAAATTAGTTGCATGTAGGATGTACAATTGAAAGCATTTAGGATTTTTCATCTCACATGTTTTTCAGCAGTTAGTTTCGAATTTTTGAGTTAAAAGTTAGTTTTGCAAACACTAAAATTAAAATTTTAAAAACCTTTCTTGGGCTTATTTTCTAATTCTACTTAAAAATGTTTTGGTGTAGAACCATTACATTGGATATTTTCTTTTCCCTTTTCATATACCATCATCGCTGATACTAACAAGTGCGTAAGCAGTGTAGCTCAATATACAGTTTGCAATCTTTACCAGTCACGTGTCAATGAACATTATTTTGTAGTTGTTCCAACACAGAGAAAAAACTTATTTATAGATCTTAAAGTAAACAGCTTAAAGAGGCTTTTCATTCTGATATTTCTGGATTTGAAAGCTAATGTAATTTTTTTCTAGCAAATGACAGTCCTTGTCAGAAGCCCAGTGAAGTAACTGACTGCTAAAATGCAGCCTTTCTTACTCAAATATTGCAAAGAAAGCAAGGAACTGAGGAGTTGTAAAATTCCAGGACGATGTAGTCTAAGCCTCTGTCGTGATTTAAAGTCAGACAGCAAAAGTGGGACTTTTAAAGTCCTGATTCCTCTAACTTGATCACAGGCTAGAGCAAACATCTGCTCCTCTGACTGGACTACCCACAGAAAATCTAAACCTGGGGTTGTGTCTAGCCAAAGTTATGTCCACAACCCTCTGGCTTGCCTGTCTATAGACTTTACACTCCCTGGGAAGGATCTTCTGCAGGGACTGGCAGAGTCAGTGTTGAGTTGATGTGCAGTGATTTCTCTGGGACCATGGGCTGAAACAAGAAGAAAGTTTGGGACTCATGATCTGTATGCACTGTGATACCTGTACTGTAAGCATGTATAATAAGCTCCATTAGTTCGGTACACTAAAGTTGGTTTTCAGAGAAAATTTTAGTTGGCAGATTGTCATCTGGCCATTTGTATGATAACTTGGCCTGCAGAAGCAAAAGGTGTTCCCTCATCCAGCAGATGCCCAGTGACTGCTCCTATTGCCGTACTTGCTGGCCCTTTCTCACCCAGCAAGTTTTCCACAGTGATTGCAGCAGTGCAGATCTCGGTCCCCTCCCTCTATGCTCAGTCATACAGTAACTTTCTGACAATTGTTTTGCACTGTTGTCCTCTGTCAGTAACGTTCCAGATTACAAGAATGATCCAGCAGGAGAGGAACTAGCAGGTTCAAGAAAGAGATACTATTCCATGCAGTTGGAACATTGCAGAACTGATTGCATCAGGATGCTTGCCCCAAAGCCTGTATGCCAGTTTGATAAAGGATAACGCAGGTGGCTCTTCCTGACTAAAAACTGTATGTGCTGCTGGTGGACAACGGTGCAATTCCATTAGCTGATCGCATCCCCCCAGAAGTGATTCCCCTGAAGGGCAGAGGAAGAATAATCAGCTGCAATGCTGCCTGCAAAGTTGTGAGCACATTTGTGTGTGATCTTCCAAAGAGGATGGCAGCCGCATGAAGAACTCTGCTCTTCAGGACATGGAGTGCCTTGATCAGTCACTGAAGAGTCTGAGAAAGGCAACCAAGAAAGCAGCAAGTCCTGCAGTTAGTCTGTACGATCAAGTTGGAAGATAATGTATCAGTACTACTTTTTCCGATGTTTTTAGAAACACAGGAAGATATTACTGTACTAGCTGCATTCAGGTCACAGCTTTAGGTTTAATAGTATTTTGTGGGGCAGGGAGGAGGGAAGATAGATTGGGATCTTTTAAAATTCAATTATAGATTCTGATGTAGTCACATAATTTCAAGATACAAACTGTAGAGCTAGATACACAAATGGTAAATTCAGCATTGTTATGTCAAACTTTCCTTTTATCCAAATTTCAACTTTTCAGGTCCATTCTAGGCTTCCTTTCCGAGTAAGTCTGACCTGTTATGACCACACTTGGTCCTTTTAGAAAATTTTCAGTTTGTGAAACCTGGAATAAATAAATGTTTGTATTTTTCCAAAGCCTAAACAGGGGTTTATTTGCTTAATACAGTGCCAGGTAGGTCTGCACAAGTACTCCTTACACAGACAAGGAAATGACCCTGTGGACAGAAGCTGGGAGGGATCAGTGTTTTATACTTGACGCACTCTGGAGCATATTATTCCTGAAAATCTTGAGATTATTTTAAGTTTACATTAGACATTCAATATGATAGATTTTTTGTAGTCCCAGGGGTAGACTAAAGGTTTCAAAAATTTATATTACAGACTTCAGAGACTCTATCTTTTTGTGGGTCTAGACCTTATCTGGACAGTCTCAGAGAGATACCTGATCTGTTTTCAAGTGCAGTTAGTTAGGAATTTGCCTTATTTAATTTTTGTGTTTGGCACAGAGTTTGCAAAAAATTTAAATCTATGTTTCAGGAAAGACTCCAACTGTGTTGTGGAATGTGTCAGTAAAAACATAGCGTGCCCTGGGATGTATCCAGTCTTCCAGACACATTTCAACTGAAATGCACTACATCATCTCTAGTTCATTTTCTTTCGAAGTCGTGCTTGGTGTTAGTATAAAGAAAGAATATATTATTTTCATTAGTGTTCTTGCAAAGAGCATTTCATGAAGCTTCTTTTATGTTCTGTTCAATGCTGCTCATTACCTTCAATTCAATCAAGTGGCTCATCAAGCAAGGCAGATGAGTGGAGTTTTTTATTGATTCCTGACCTGGCAGGTGGCAAGTGTGGGACTCTAACTTAATGGTTTCATTGTTCCAGGGAGTTACAGAATGAATGAGGAAACCAGAGCAGAAAGAGTTAAAGGGGAGAAAGCTTTTTTCTCAGCACAGAAAACAGCTGTCATTATATAAGCTACATAATTATAAAACCTCTTGGAGATTTTCTTATTTTTAAAGATGATAGACACAATGATTCTGGCTGCCTGTGCAGCCTTTCAGAGACAGACTTTGTAGACAGCTTTAAAAAATCTTGGAGTCTATCACAGTATCCTCTGAGCTTGCCAATAATGCTAAGTGTATATGTTGATGACAGCAGTACAAAAAAGAACAACTGGTCCTCTGTTGCTTAACATGTTATCAAATCCTGGGATGCATTAAGAAGAGAGTGGTCAGCAGGTCGAGAAAAGTTATCCTCTGCACTGGTGAGGCCTCACCTGGAGTGCTGTGTCCAGTTCTGGGCTCCCCAGTTCAGGAAGGACAAGGAACTACTGGAGAGGGTCCAGGGCCACTAAGACAATTAAGGGCCTGGAGCATCTTCCATATGAGGGAAGGCTGAGAGAGCTGGGTCTGTTTAGCTTGGAGAAGAGGAGGCTGAGGGGGATCTTGTCAATGCTTATCAATACCTAAAGGATGGATGTCAGGAAGATGGGGCCAGGCTCTTCTCCGTGGTGTCCAGTGATAGGACTACGGGCAGTGGGC
>NW_010260762.1:3898-13935 GCF_000690775.1 Eurypyga helias
GGGGGTTGGACTAGATGATCTCTAGAGGTCCCTTCCAACCCCTACCAATCTATGTATGATCACGGTTTTGCTGTTAAACATGGGACGTATATTGTTGTAGCTGGATAGTTTAAAGTTGTGACCCAAAACTTGAAATGTGTAAGGTCAATGTTGGGAACTTTGCTGGTAGAATTTCTCATATCCCTAAAGATTGCCCATACCAGTTTGTCTAATAAATTACATTTGTTATATAAATACATAATTTTAAAAAAATGGATTAAAAATACACAAGTAATCATAAAAGCCTCAGGTAAACTTCAGGACAGGCATTCTCAGAGAGGTGAGCTCCTTAATGGCCAGCAGAAAGCAATTTTTTTTTCTATGGGTCATACTACAACCTTATCACTATGAGAGAACAAACCTACTAGAAGATAAGAAAATCAGGTAATTGGGTTTTTGGGACGTGGAGGATATGAATTTGATCCCATTGGTATGAGAAGGAAAATAAATTGGAAATGTTTCAAACCATTTTTCAAGTGTTTTCAGGCATAGCAATTTCTGCAACTTTCATAGACTGAAACCTGTTCCGTATTTTTATAGAAGGCCTGTACATATTAATGCTCAGAACACAAATTCTGAATATTGGCATCCAAGTAGGTGAAGCTATTTCCCAACACAGATGTCTAAAGAACCAGCAGTAATTTTTATTCATGCAGTTTCTTTTTGACTAAGTCCTTGTTCACCTGCTACTTGTTCTGAACGACTTGCTGAGACTTATGTTTCCAGATATGTAGAAGAATGTTTTATCACCTCTTTTAATTGAGGACAAATCCCTAGCATCATATGTATTTTGAATTGTAACTCAATAATGAACAATTCAGCAGCCCTGACATAGAGCGATCTCCCTTATTCTTACAGTTGCATAGGTTTTATCTGGATTTATCCCACAATCCTTTCTGAAGCAAAACTGTAGTGGTTGGAAATAGAGTTTTCCTCGGGTTTGACAGAAGATTTAACAATATAAATGTAATTACAGGACCAAAAGCAAGGACCTTATCACATAGTGTAAGGATACAGTGGTCATCAATGACAGTTACCATCGTTCAGCAATTATCTGTTTCTATGCCACTGAACAACGCTACTCTCTTAAGCATTTCTGTCTGGCAATTTAATGAGTCCTGATTTTCTAATGGTTCACATTATGCTACTCATCCAGCATTCAAGAGAGACCCTTAGTATTCAATCACGTTAATTCCTGCTCCCTCACTATTTTTTTTATGTTAAGCTGATATAAAGTTGATATCCTCCCTGTATGCTAATACATCTTCTCCTTGAAATCTTTTAACTTGTGTAATGCTTTTCCCCTACTGTTTGAAGATAATTCATTACTTTCTGACTTTAAAAATCTAAGAACTGAAACAAGCTTATAGACTTTGTCTTTGGGTCTCATTCATTTCCCCTTTTATTCTTTTCTTTTCTTTTTTTTTTTTATGGCCTTTTCAGCAATATGATGATCTTTCAAAAAGGGTACTCTGGCCTTATAATCCTTTTTATATTCACATTCTTTTTGTAAATAGTGGACTAGTTCAAATAAAAGATTTTTTTTTATTATTAAGAAATAACAGCAAAATTACAATCTCAAAATCCTTATATCTAAGTTTAGCTTTATCAAGACACATACACATACATCTAACCTGTTCCAGAAGTCATTTGGATTGCCTATGTTTTTGTATTTCACATCTGCAAAACTTACTGTAACTTACCTACATTCTCCTTCTGCCTGTTTTCATTAGCACAGAAAGTATGAGCAGTGATAATCCAGTACAGCCCAAACATGTAAGGACATGACTTCACACTTCACTTTCGAGGATGGGATTAGGGATAGTGATCCCTAATTTACTATGCTTCTTTATATATACTCCTGTCTTTACAGTTCTATCCACTATTCCTCCCACATTTGGAACAAAAACAGGACATGTAAAATGGATTGTGTAACGAGTACACCAGAGGTCTGCGTGAAAAACGTTTTCTTTCACATGGGAGTAAGGAAAGCCTCTATGACCTTCTGGAAATAGGAGGTTGTAATTTTTAGAACATCAACCCTAAAGCACTTCAGTTCTGAAAGATTTATTTTGTCTACTCTATGACTACAATCTTGTCTTCAAAATATTAGTAAACAAAAATTTCTTTTGAATATAAATTTTAGCACTTGTATTCTCTTATCTCAGCCTGGCCTTAAATGCTATCCTAGTAATTTTTAGAACTGTAATTTTAAACTGTAACCATGCTGTTTATAAAATTCCAATATAACGAGCATCAACTAGCAGTTCTTGCTGTTCAATTTGTTTCTTGTAAGTCTCACCAAAATTATTACAAAATGCCTCAAGTTTATTTAATCATTAGTTGAAAAGTAAGGGTAATGTTTTTTATTTTTAAAATCAAAGCAAGCTTTACCGTTTTTTGGAAGCAAGGTAAAGGAGAAACATATTTCTAAGTAAGTCCACAAAATGAACTTTATATCTCATCTGTTTACATATTTATTTTCTAAGTATTTTACTCTTATTAGTTATGGCATGAAAACATTCTTTTCAGTATCAGACCACTTTTAAAAAATTATTTCAGTATATACTGTCAAATTAACCTTAAATTTCAGCACTAAGCATGATTTTTGACTAATTAATTAACAAAAAATCACATCTTTTTCAAAAATAAGCAAGAGAGTTACAAACTTCTTTTGTAATAATTCCGTATAAACAGGCAATTTGCTAGTATTACCCCCACCCCCACTGGTATTTTACTATTATCAACCCCATGCTGACACACATAGACTGGTTTAACTTAATAAATAAACTGACTTTTAATTCCTTACTTATATTCAGCTCCCAAAGTTCACATGAGGGATTTGTTTTAGAAAGGGAAACTGTGTCAGGATTATATGTGCATACTCTGCCTCATAGTGATAAGATGATCTAACATATGTTGTGACTCATTCAGATTTTATTACTCTTCTGTCTTGAACATTACTCTCTATTTACTCACTGGAAAGCTTGCCCTGAAATTCGTTATTTTACTTGGCAAGGGTCACCACAGAAAGTAGTTCCCAAAGCCATGATCAAGGCTCTATGGAGAGAAAGTCTCCTCTGAGTTCATTAGTCTGTTACACAAATGGGAAAGTTAATAAGCTGTAGTCTCTCAGCTTTGCTGAGAGGAAGCAGAATAAGCTCTCACTTTTCACTGCTAGTCAATGACACCAAGTAGTTTCACATGAACTCCACATGAGAAGTATAATTCAGCACATCAATTATATCTCAACATATAAAATCAGCTTACAGCCAGAGCGCCTAATATACCCAGAGTTCATGCTATACTATATAGCCTTTTTTATACTGTTACTGCTCTTTCTGCAACATGAATTAATGTGCCACGAGTCAACAGTCATTGTGATATTCAAGGGAAAAAAATGTATTTATATCCATTCTGTCTTTCTCTCCAACCCATTTATTACACATCCAACCCTGAAGATGTTTTTAATTAGTTGATAAGAATGGCAAATTATAAACTTCATGAACATTTCATTACATTTTTTTTGAGTATTAATTGTTGCCAATTCATCAACCCTGAAGCACTTTAGTTCTGAAAGATTTATGTGTCTGCTCTATATTTATGACTACAATCTTGCCTTCAAAATATTAGTAAACAAAAATTTCTTTTGAATATAAATTTTAGCACTTGTATTCTCCTACCTCAACCTGGCCTTACATGCTATCCTAGGAAATATTTTGTTCATTAGCAATTGAGTTAAAATGGGCCATCTTGGCACAATAGAGGACAAGGTCAACAGAGACAGTGAAGTTCTCCAACTCTCGTTCATGACGTGCCAAGAGAAAGGAGGGACTGTTTGCAGTCTTCATACAGGATGTTACAAGGGAATTTCCAGAAAATAAGTCAGTCTCCTCATTTTTTAGAGTTCCTAATTCTTCTATGGCATATGTTCTTGTTCAGCATGTATGGAGTACCAAGGTCAATTATCATCTAAAATTATGAGTTCTAGGAACTCTCCTTAGACAATAAGGATAAACCACTCAGTTATATACCACTAGAGGTTGCATATATTATGCAATTCATAATAACATCATGAAACACAACACAAAAGGTAAAAGAAAGATCTATTAAAATCATCAGGCTAAGCCAAACTCTTCTGGATACGCTGACCCTTTAGTTTCAGCCAGTTACCTCTCTGGTGAACCCAACATCTACTGTGACAAAACTTCCATGGTTTGTTTTTTGTTCCTGGGAAGCAGCACATCTCAGCTTCTTGGCTGTCATAGGCTTCTGACAGAATTTCTGCTGTCACCAGGAACACAATACTTTTCAGCAGTAGATTAGAAAGCATGTGAACTTGCACCCTGGCATGTAAAACATCATTTAACCCCTTTCTACAAAGCTACAAAAAGACCACTATTCCTGGGAGTGCAATAAAATTGAAATAGCAAGGGCGTAGAGATCAACGCTAAGGCTGACTGAATAGAAGTTGAAGAAAATTTTTTAAAAGAGAGGTGTTTTTCTTTACAGAATCAAGGATGATACTCCAAAATATAGAAAAGTATAAGGGAGAAATAAAGTCCTTGCAAATGCTGATTTCAAAACATGGGGCAAGCTGAAAGGATAAGGGATATGGTCTACAGCTCTAATGAGGTGAAACGTAGCACACACACACCTCTCACTCCAAATGCTCTACTTCCCAAAGTAATCTACATGGACCACACAGGAACCACGCTGTACTTCAATTTGTTTGTGATCTGGATGGGGACTGGTATCTTGTAGAATGTCATGCATATCCCTATCTATAAGCCTAGATGCAGAAATATTTGCTCTGGACATAGCACTAAGCCTTACAGAATAACAATAAGATAGCACTTGCGAAAAGCAGGCTGTACAAAGCAAGCTCCCCATCTAGAGAGGCAAGGAGCAAGAAGATTGCTCTAGATCTGTGCAAGCATGAAATCTATGCCTGGCAGTAATTAAACATGTCAGAAGTTCCAGACCACTATGGAACTGTGTGATGATCTGTTCCACACTGTCTAAAAGAATAATTGCAGCAGTGGCTGTACTTGGCAGAGAAATAGTTGTGTTGCCTTACCACTAAGACTGACATTTCTGTGCTTCTAAACATGTGACAAATGTTGTTATCCTGACCCAAAATGTTCTGGTTTTGCTAATAGTTTCATTTCCTTTTTTTTTTTTCTAAAATGTTCAAATAAGTTGTTGCTTGTAGAATTGTTCATGGAAATTTTCAGGTGGTTTAGGCATTTTGGGCCTTAGGGCTTTACAGAAAGAAGGAGGACATGGAAACCAACCCACTACATGATTTTATTTGCACTCCAGAGGATGTCGAATAACAGTCTCTATACAAACAGACTGATTTCTTTTTTTCCTGCATGAACATTTTGGCGCACTTACACAAAACTCAGCTCAAAAGTATAATTTTATTTTTCCTTGTAGTGTTTTCAAACCCTCCATACTGTGCATAGGCAGAACTCCAGAACAGATGCTTAGTCACCCCAGCCTAGATTAGGTTGTGTTCCTCCCAGATGGTTTCTCAGCTCAGTTTTTATAATGGCAAAGACTTTCTGACTTCTAACCAGGTCTGTACAGTTCCTCTTCAAACAGCAGGAAAAGTTAGCAACACAAATATTTGCTGTCCAATTATATGAAGAGCACTACAGTATTTTTCCGTCAGGCAATAATGCTTTCACAATAAGGTAATTGTCTGCAAGTTTATTCACCAAGGAGCGGGTTTACTGCCTGACAAAGCAATACTGTTTTATTGAATAAGCATGGTGTTTCCAAAATAACTTTCAAACGTTCCCCAAAATAGCTTCATTAGAAATATAACCAATCACTTTTTGATAGCCTTGCTGTTTTAACTGCTTATACAGCTGCTATTAATGCTACATCTACCTTTGAAATACCTTTCTAAAGTAATGCAATTTTTAAGCATTTGCAGTCTCATGATCTTCCTTGGGTGAAGGTACTCAGAAACCAGTTTTATGACTCAGTGCTCTTTGTCTCTTTGTCTTTGAAAGTCATATGTTTTTCAATTGCATCAGTGCAAGAGGGTGGGAGCAGAAAGGTCTGATCACTCTCTGTCCCCTTTATCTTATCAGTGCAAGTAGAAACCATGAAAGCTATTCTCCCTGTTGTACTGTAACACAACTAAGATACAGAGAGTAATAAAATGTTATCATGGGTCCTTCCTTCTCTGATCTCATTCATATGCCACTATAAGGACAGTTCATGGTCTTTCCATTCACACCCCACACTCAGTTCCAGAGAACACCTGACCATAATTTGTCGCATCTGAAAATATTGTTTCATACTAAACACACCGAGGCTGTTCATAGGCTTCTCTATCACTACATACCAGTCCTAGCACTGGCTTATGTTCCAGTTAGCAACTCCTCTGGTGAGCTATGCTAAAAAATATTCTTCTAGGAGAATACTTTCTTCTGAGTAATTCTAAGCAATATACAACATGTCTAGTAACTAATATTACAAACACCTATCAAGTATCACAAAGCTGTTTGGATTAAAAGGTATTGCCAAGTGTTCAGCATCAGTTCCCAGTAAATGCTCTTTCATGTTTGAATTAAAATATAGGTTAGAACAATTAATGGCTTTCTTAAGACAGCCATGATCCTTCTAATTTGTACATGGTCAATTTAATGACTCTCACATATCTTCCTTTGTGTTAACAGCGTATAAGTTCAATTATATCAACATATCAATGTTTTTCACTAAATTTTATAAACAGTTCTTATAATGAAAATCAATCACAGATGAAAAGAGTGAACGGGAATGTCTCAAAGTACACTACCTCATCTGCATAACTGTCGATAGGTTACATACTAACAAGGTCAGTAGATTTTGCATACTAAACAGCAATGCCTTATGTACACTGTTATCCCATTCTTGTCAGTTATGTCATGAACTGAGTGTGATCTAAGGTGGATGCACTTCCTGTAGCTTAAAAGACTTACCCTTGAGAAAAGAAAACCAAATAGAATCTCAAGTTTGACTAATTCTTTTGCATAAAGGTCATACTATTGAGTACAGAAGCTCACAAAGTGTCTTACCCTCAGTACAGTAAAAAGAAGAAGTGAGATATGAATTTCTTCACGCAAAAAGTCTAGCAATCACTTACAAATATTTTTGGTTAATAAACAGTCACACCTTTGACTTTTTAGGGAAAAGTGGTATAATTTATGGGAGCAGCTGGTACAGTTGGGAAAAAGGAATGAACTCTTAGCAGAGGTCTGAAATAGATTCTGTTCCAACTGAAGTACATTGGAATAAACACTTTCAATTGAATTTGGTTAAGTAACCAGACAATCTTATAAAATAGAATAGTTATTGGAGGAGAATAATAACAAGAGAAAAGGTGATAAAATCCTTTGCCTTATGAGAAAGAGGGAGAAACAGGCAGTCATTCTGAGATGAAAAGCACTGTATGGCTTTTTTTCCCCAAAAAAATCTATTTCCCCATCATTCTATTAAAGATATTATCTCCCTCTGGAAACTTACCTCACTTATATCCCTAGACTTTTACAGCTTCAACAATACTGCTCTTCTGATTGATGGCTTAGTGCACAGAAGACGCATCTGTCATTTGCTCTTTGGCAGATATTAAAAACCAGTAAAGCTGTAGAAATATCCTTCTGGAGGTGGGCACCAGATAAAACCTAATATAAATCAGAGCTCAGAACTTGAAATATTCCCAAGCATTATGATCTCCTACCAGAATAATCCTACTCTTCTTCAACTTCAAGGAAAATAAAATATGCCCAGATTTAAAACACGAAGTTAGTATTCTCTGAGAACAAAACATGTTAACTAGCAGTTTTGGCATACATTGTGTGAGTGTATGAAATTAGGCCCTAAAGAATTGAATCACTGAAGGAATTCATTACCTAAATTGGTGCTAAAATAGAAAACAGATGTATAAATCCAAAAGTGAAATCCCAAATTCCTTTACTTATGTTGCTTAACCCTGAAAAGTCCTCCTTTTCCAACCACTTTATTAGTCATGGTTTTTACTAAGAAAGCAAGGCTTCTTTGTTTTGAACTCCCTTCTGCTAGAATGAATCTGGATTTCCCATTTCTAGGTGAGTGTTCCAGTCACTAGGCCATGTAATCTCCTACTAAAGCCTTGGAAGAAGACAACATTTTAGATTCACAGAGTGGCAGGGGTTGGAAGGGACCTCTAGAGATCATCTAGTCCAACCCCCCTGCCAGAGCAGGATCACCTGGAGTAGATCACACAGGAACAAGTCCATGCGGCTTTGGAAAGTCTCCAGAGAAGGAGACCTCACCCCCGCCCTGGGCAGCCTGTTCCAGTGCTCTGTTACACATTCCTGTACTGGATGTTTCCTGATGCTTTGATCTAAACCACTGCTAATTAGTGCTATGAAATTTTGCCCTCCTACTCCCCCCATTATAAATTGCCTTTCATTGGTACAATTTTCTGTTCATCTGAAGACCTACAGAAGATTATCAGTCTGTAAAAAATAGCAGGCTTTGCTCTTTCAGTATATATTTTTAAAGAGCTTCTGTAATAAAGGTTAAAGGCAGTTTATAAACCCTTAGGGATATTCATTGTACACTTGATGCTTTGCTCATTCAAGTCAGCAGGTACAGACCAAGAATAATATGCTAACTCACTATGTACATCTACAGTATTGGTATAGATTTTGAATATGATGTTAGCAGCAGAGAAGAAATAATGATTCACTAATGCGAGAAGTTTAGATTACATTCCTACTAACTGGGCTTCCATTTGTCTCATTGAAGACCACACCAAAAATGTATGTGTGGGCTCAGGGGACTTTCAGTGTAAGTCACAGCCATTTTTATTTATGGTCCTTGGACAATGTGCAAACACACGAGCTCAGAAACAGAACTATATGAAGAAAGCACGGATTTCAGTAAACAGCACAAATAACTAAGAAAAAGATATAACTATGCTAAGAAATTTCAGGACTAGTTGGGATATTACATTGTTTTGCTGGATGCAGTAGAACTCTTTCCAGTTTCCCCCTGTATTGTGACAAAGGCACATTATTCAGAAGTTATCCAGCTTTAACTTCCGTAGAATCTGCCCGCCTCAATGCTTGGTTCTAAAGGCAATTCATATTTCCCAAAAGCAAGCAAGAAAACAAGAACAGGAAAAACAAAAACACATCAAAGATTTATTTTTTTATTTTGTCTTAACATGCCTATATAGCGCATTAACTAGAGAGTATGATATTCATAAACTTTCAAGTTTCAGATTCTCAGTCACAAAGCAGCTGAGCTCTACAGAAACCAGACAAATATTGGAATTCCTTTCAGCTGGTGTTGATTCTGTAGATTATTCCAGACTAGTGATATCTGATACAGTCAATCAGTCAAGCTGCTTGAGCAATCTGCTCCACTCCATCCGTGCCATATTTTGTCTATTCCACTGTCATCACTGAAGACATTTGTCTTCTTCTCAGTGCAACCCAAAATTATAATGACTGTCATGATTCATTTTAAAAATACTTACCATGTTTTGCACAGTTTGGGTACATATGTCAGTGCTGAATATTTAATAATGTGATAGGCATCATCTAATTGAAGGCTTTATGATAAGCGATAAGCGAGGTTTACTTCAACCATTTTCCATGCAGATTCAAACAGCAAACTTCAAACTATACACAAACATATATGGAATTTTGGAAACAGAAAACATTTAGGGAACAAAACAAAAAAGTCTGCTGAGTTCCCTGTGTTCCTAGACATTTCTGGACTGTGGTCAAAATCAGAATGAGGGATGTATTTAAGGTCTGTCTTCAACTATCCAACATAAACTGAAGAGACGAATATAATTTTTCATAGTATATGGAAATGTTTCCTTCCCCTATGATGGTACTCAGCTTTTTATTATAAAGTTGGTGGAGTAGTTAGGAAATGAAGATCATAAATCTGACAAGTAACCTAGTTCAATAAGAAACTTTTCACCCTGAAAAAGTAAGAGC
>NW_010260762.1:13954-25200 GCF_000690775.1 Eurypyga helias
CATATCCCCAAAATAATTTGATTTATGTATCATAAAAAGGTGACCCTCAAATAACACAGGTGATGTTAACATAGAAGACCAGGTAACTCAGTTAAGTTCTTAAGCTTGTGTTTATATACTGGTTTCATGTAGCTTAAGGAATAAATTAATGAGAATATGCAAAACCCTTTTCTTGTGATTTCCAAAAACAACTTCTGTCCACACAACCTTCACAGCAAAAGCTGTGTAGTGATCACTATCATGATTAGAATAGATCATAATAAAAATTGAAAGCATAAATATAAAAACCAGTGAATTCGCTTTTCCATTTACTCCATGTAACTAAATTGGATCTTAATAGATTTACATATATTAAGAATTAAAATATACATTTTAAAATATTAAAATTTAATGCAAAGCTTCACTTACTGAATGTTTTGTTGTTCAAGAATTATTAGACCTGCCTTTATTAATAAATAATTATTAAACAGAAGGAGATTTAAACCAATCTGTCAAATATGTTACTGAACAGACTGAATGCTTTTTCCAAGTAAGGTCTTACAGCTGTTCATAGGAGAAAATTTACTTGTCAATTCCATTTTTCATAAATCTGACATCAATTCTGTATGATACATTCCAGCATTATTAGCTGCAGCTTTGCTGATTAGGAATTACTATCTACTATTTCCATAAATTACACATCATTAACAGTGACAGGCAGGCACAAGGAGCCGCTCTGCTAAAGCACAGGTCTCACACAGGTCTTGTGCTATAACTTGTGCTATAAGCCAAAGTTTTTTTTACTTTGTAAGAAGCTGTATGGCCTTCGATCCCTCTGACATCAAGAGTTTAAATAAATGATAATTCGTAATTGCCACATCCAGATTTTCAGAAGAGGTGCTAAGGTGAGGGTAATTTAGAGATGCACCACACTATTTAAAAAAAAAAAAAAAAAAGTTTTTTTAGTCTTTTTTGCCTAAAAAACTCTTAATTTCATCCATCCAAGAAATCCTATTGATGACCCTGAATCCAGGAAGATTAGTATAACAGAACCAAGTCCTATATTTGGCATCACATAAATCATTTGCAATTCTTTTAAAATGAAGCAGCCAAAATTAGTGAAGATGATGTGTCATAACATTTATTTGAAGAATTATTCTACCTGTTCAGCATAACTTACCATCTCTTACATGTTATAGACTTATAGTCCAAACTGCCCAATTACAGCTCATTTTAAAACATAATAAAACCTGATAGATATATAAAAAACACCTCATATCTACCGCTTTCCCTAACGTGGAACTCATGACAGAACTGCACATAATCACAGTATCCTGCAATAAATAACCTGCAAGGTTGCTCTACTGGCTAAAAGATTCCTCTGAAAGGAGATGCTGTGTCCTCCTACAGCTCTTTTCAGAAACAGGGAGAAAATGTTGGTCACTGTGTTTTTTGTAAAACTCAGTTCTGCTACTGATATTAAGTGTGCTATGTTCACGCCTACCAAATCAAACTCATTAGAGAGTTTATGTGAAAACCACTTGTAATACACATCAGACCATAAACAGTTATCGAGCTGAAACAGATCTTTAGTATCCGAAAGACTCATGGATTTAAAATGAAGTTTTAAGTTACTTAGAAGCTCTTAGAAGACTAGATAAAAGTTATGGGAATTGCATTCTTCGATATTGCTACCTAAATGAAGACTGTCACACTGAGAATTCAGTCTTCTCTTTGGACTTTGCAATATTTTACATTTACTTTCTACTCACTGTTGTAAAGGGGCAAATAACAAACATTTCTATTCCCCTTGGACCATTTCACCAGTGTAATTTACTGCTCTTGTATCTTAATTAAAACTGAAATATAATTTCTTTCTAACTAATTTTGCAAGAATGCTTCTACAATGATGAAATTAAGATATGAAGGTCATGTTCTTTCCTATGGTACTGAATTATATCATCTTCATTTTAGAATTGTATTTTTGAACTGTACTGTCAAATAAGTAGACAAATCTGGAACCTGGAAAGATACTTCTGTCCTTGTAACATTAAAGCTATGAGCTTTATCAATGATTCATAGAGGTAAACAATCCAGTATGAATATAGCTCTCATTTATGGTTGTTTCATTTCCTCTCTTTTTTGTCCCTTACTGCTTCCAGACTGAAATGAGATTGACAGCTTTCTACCTTAATTTCTAAACTTGTCCATGTAATGAACAGATAAATATATACTTATGTTTCTTACTTTCCATTTTAGAAAATGAAAATATCAGACTACTATATGTAAACGAATAACAAATCACTACAGTTTTCATTAACTGTGAGAGCTTAATAGAATAATACTGGCTTATGGTCCTGAACAGGTAAAGTATGGATTAGAACTAGCTGAATTGGAACTTACCTTACAGGAATATATATTAAATAACATATTTCATTTTTGCATTCAATTCAGAAATTAGGTAGAAATTTGGGGAGTTTTATGTGGGAGGAAATAAAACTGTTCTCACTATCAAAACACACTCAATGGCTTTATACCTCAAAGTAAAACTTTTTATTTATACAAAAATTTGCATTAAACGTTTGGCTTTAACTATGGGCTTTAATTTTAAATAAAGTGGTTTATGTTTTTTCTTTGTTGACCTGTCTCTAAGATTCATAAAACTGCCCTGAAACACATTTTGTCATGTTTCAATGGTGCATGCTCTTTCTGACCGTTGGCTGAAGCATGAACACAATGGTACCGCATTCTTCCCCATCGGAAAATTTCCAGCATTACAAGTATTTTTTTACTGAGCTGTGGTTGTTGATAACCCAAGTACACTGTAATAAATGTTGAGAGTAGCTTCTTGTCAGGAAATTAATGTATGTGGTCACTGGTGTCTGGACATCACTTCTTAATAAAAAGCAATTTACTTAAATTAATTTTCTCACTACATTTGTTACTATTACAACATTATAAGCAAATAAAAGGTAAGCTTTTAACTCTGCTTTGCAGGAACTAGTGTTAAATTTGTTCATTTAGGATCTAGAGTAATGGATTGACCCATGTAATACCTAGCCAGACTAACTAACACAAAGGAGTGTTGACCAATTACAGTTCTGCACATTCTTCAAAGATGTCATCTAAAATGTAAAGAGAGCTGTATGTGATAATGAATCATTACAATACCATGGCAAATTAGATACAGATAATATATTGTTATGCCTTGCTCTAGCAAAGAGATATCAGTCTAATTTTAACCATTTCTACGCAGACATTACTTCAGGAAAAAAAGGTGTTATTTCCAAACAGTTACCAGAATTAATTTAAACATAATTCTCAGTTCTCAAAGAACAGTGAAAGAATTTTGTGGATTCATGTGAAGGATTTTATCAGTGACTAAGTATCCTCCAAAGAGGCCTGACTGAATAAATGATAATTCAAAGCTTGTCAGAATAACAGGCTGGTATTTTTCATGTAACCAAATTCTACTTTGTTCTCTTCTAAATAAAGCATCCAGTTTTACTGTAAAGACAGCTGTTCATTTAAAGATTTAAGATGATTATATTTTAACAAGAGAATGTAAATAACTTAAACTGAAACAAAATTCTTGAGCAATACGTGGAGAAACACCTCAATGACTGGTGGCAGGGTTTTTTTCACTCTTAAATTAGTTCTCTCATAGACTTCACATGAGAAAAATATTTCTGTGTCTTGAAAACTTCTGCCAGTTCAAAATAGTGTTTCCACTTTGGCCACCTACTCTTTGCCATATGCAGTTATTCCACGACAAGGTGACTGGCACAATCAGGAATAACACTGTGTATTTTACAGCCACCCTAAGATTACCCTTCTTCTAGAAAAGTTTGATAGCACTCTAAACTAGAAAAAATTAGTCTCACAATGTTTTATTCCAATATAGCAAGAAAATAAACAAGTAGGTTTATTACAGATTTCTGTATATATGGTCCCCTGCAAGAGTTAGGATGAAAACAGATTTTGTCCCTCTGTAATTCAAGTCTGCACAAAAACTTAACTCAGTCACAGGAAGCTCAACAGCTAAATACAGAAAAAACAGCAACGTGAGTAAGGAAGTACTTTTCTTATAACTGACCTAGTGTTAATACATCATTATTGATTAGAAGTATTCTGATCGGAAATCTTACATTATGCAAAACATTTATCACTTTTCTAAGAGTTCAATACATAAGGAAAGTAAAAATTCAGAAAGTTAAGAATATGATCCAGATGGATTTCTCTAAAGACACCACAAAAACATTTTCTTCACTGACTGTGAAGGATTTAATGGTTTTCTATGACATGGTCAAACATTGGGACATCATTATCCAGAAAAGGTCACAGACAATTTTTCTGACTTTTAAACATGAAAACAATGTGATGGCTAGGAATAGTATAATTGCTGCTATAATTTCTGAATTCTGGACACTAAAAGCTATTTGTTTTGCAAGCCACAATAGCTGCTTCCAATGCAGTACCACAAAACTGATCTTAATTATACAAACTAGCATGAACACTGAAAATGTACATGTTTACTTGACTCTGGAGAGTGATAAACTAACAATTAAATGTTAATTATCTCGTATCACACTCTCTGTGACTCAAAATAATTCATACAGTGCACTAAATACCTTCTGAACTGCTCTGTCTAGATCTGACCTTAACTTGTAATGAAATTCTGTTTACTATTCAGCACTACAAGTATACCTGTGCAATAGAATATTAATCCATATTCTATTCAAATAACCTTTGAATTTCTTAATAGATCATCTCAATGTGGAATCTTTCCAACAGATCTATAAACTTAAAGAGCTGAAACAAGTGCTGTTAAAATAAGAATTTGAACAGCCATGATTAATGGCATGGCCGGAAAATTCAAATCAGAAGAGATATATTAGTTAAACAATTATAGCCATATTTTATAGCTAAGATAAACCTGTGGATGCATCAGCAACATACCTTAATTTTCAATTACTTTGACTATTAAATTGAAAGTGGGGAGGTTTAGATTGGATATCAGGAAGAAGTTCTTCCCGGAGAGTGTGGTGAGGCACTGGGACAGGTTGCCCAGAGAAGCTGTGGATGCCCCATCCCTGGAAGTGTTCAAGGCCAGGCTGGATGAGGCTTTGAGCAACCTGGTCTAGTGGAAGGTGTCCCTGCCCATGGCAGGGGGGTTGGAACTGGATGGTCTTTAAGGTCTCTTCCAACCCAAACCATTCTGTGATTCTATGATTTATGCCTGCTACTGAAGGCCCTTTTTATCTTTTCAGACATCTAGTAAAGGTACAAGCTAACTTCTATATGCTTACACAACATTTTAGACTTTTAGATGTCTAGTTAGACCTCTAGACATAACTGCATTATATTATCTTCATTGGTGAGAAATCACCTCATACAAGGTGAAAAGAAGCAGATCTGTAATGTGGATGCAAAACATAGTGAAATCAGTAAGATCTTTCCTTTAATGACAATGAACTTTATCAGTTTCTAGAGCCCTGATTCTGTAACACCAGGTACTTTGTGTAGCTCATAATTTACACATGTCCAAAACTTATACAAATAAGACTGGTAGCTTTTCCTGATTGTTAAACATAGATCATTGCTGCTCAGATGCATCTGATATGTTACGATTCTGGTAGCATCAACAGAATTATCAATTTTTTTTCACTTTTATAAAAACCATAAGCTCTCCATATATTTTTAGTAAGAAATAATTAAGATAGAATATTAAGGCACAACAATTAAGACATACAACTTGTATGTAATTATTTCCACAGTTCCAGTCATGGACTAGTTATTTATACTCAGAGTACTTTATGTTGAACATTATCTTGAAAAAGGTCAGCATATCTAATGTTGAAAACATCCCTGTTTTCAGAAGATATCAACTGGTTGGACCAAGTCCAGAGGAGGGTTGTGAAGATGATCAGAAGGCTGGAGCACCTCTGCTATGGGGACCGGCTGAGAGAGTTGGGCTTGTTCAGCCTGGAGAAGAGAAGGCTCCGGCGAGACCTCATTGCAGCCTTCCAGTACCTGAAGGGGCTACAAGGAAGCCAGAGGGAGTCTTTTTACAAGGGCCTGTAGTGATAGGAGAAGAGGTAATAGGTTTATATTGAAAACGGGGAGGTTTAGATTGGACATCAGGAAAAAATTCTTCCCAGAGAGGTTGGTGAGGCACTGGAACAGGTTGCCCAGAGAAGCTGTGGATGCCCCATCCCTGGAAGTGTTCAAGGCCAGGCTGGATGAGGCTTTGAGCAACCTGGTCTAGTGAAAGGTGTCCCTGCCCATGGCAGGGGGGGTGGAACTAGATGGTCTTTAAGGTCCCCTCCAACCCAAACCATTCTATGATTCTATGTATTACAATTCTTTAATTAAATTGCTTTATTTAATCTGATCAAAACTCCTATCCATCTACTCTTGCTCGCTACTGGAGCAATTTAAGACATTCAGAGCAGTTCAGAAAGTTTCCAGCCAGATTTCTAGTTTCCATCTAGAGTTTACCAACTGTCAGGTGATTGTAGACAATGTCTGCATCCTCCTAGTTCCTTTTAATATGAATTAGAATACCTTTCTTTACAGCTGTCATGACTTAAGGAATGCTAATTCATCCATCCTTAGAACTTAAAAGGAGCATTCTTTTATTAGTAAAATACACCTTAATACAGGATGTGGAAGTCTCCCACTGAAAGAGTTGACTTAACCAAACTAACACAATGTAAAATAACCCTTTGAAAATATCCTTCAGCAGTTTACCACAGTACAACGTATTCCTAATACATGTATCCAGGTGGAAATAAGCTTTTTTTTTTTCCTCCCCAGATAATTAAAATTGTTTATAAGTATCACCTAAACAAAAGTTAGACCATATGGATACCAAATGTCCCCATTCTCTGCTGTCAAGACATACTGTATTTCATATGATCTAAAGAAATTTGGCTAAAAAGTATAATGCATTACAGTAGTCATAAATAAAGCAAGATTTTTTTTACAGTGTTTTTTTTTCATCGCCTTCTAAATAGTTCATTATTTTCTTCCAGTTTGAAGCAAAAAAATATCATATAAAATCTGATTTGTACTTAGCTCGACCAAATTATCTTTGTTCCAGGTAACTGAAAGATGGTTTTTTTTCTTGGAGATGTTTCATTCATCAGAATAGACTTAGATGAACTGCCTTAAATATAACCATTTTGTTTATTCTGGCTTTTGTAAAAGATTGAACAAATGAGCTTTTAAGTAATGTTTGCCATGCCTTGGGGAACAAGTGAGTTTCCTGCTTCAAGAAATGTATCTGCTTTACATACATTTCTTTTTCTTTTTTGTTTTTCTCTGTAAAGCTTTTGGTTTCTGTATTTTCAAAGGATTGTTTGTGAATTCATCCATACAACTACCTCTCAAATCAGGGGAAGATTTATTTAAGCCCTGAACAATGCTTTGCCAAATTAAAGGTATGAATTTTGAGAAGATTCTCTTTATAATACATGTTCAGGCAGAAATGTTTAATACTTTAGCTGATGGCACTGAAACTCAGAATTACAGATGAGATAAAAACTAACTACAGGCTGTTTTTGAGGACAAAATAGAAAAAGAAATTCTTTTTATTCAAGGAAAATACAGGTAATCAGAAAGGAAGTTTTGCAGTATAAAAATATTGGATGCATACAAAATACGTGCTTTTCCTGTCCTCTGTGTCATTCAGACCCTTAGTTTTCCAGCTTGGAACACCAATAATGCTGATTCCTTTGAAACTGATGAAGCCTGTTGTTTTTCCCATTTTTATGTATCACTTGGTGCAGTAATCACTGTGTTTCAGAGGGGAAATAAGCTAATAAGAAATTAGACAAGTCTCTTAGGAAATTCTTTATTTTGGTATAGTAATAAGATCCTTCATGCTGCTTCATTGGGCATATCTATGACAGAAGGTTAAATATAAAGACTTTTTTACCACATCATTTCTCAGTATAGGCAGCTTCTATGCATTCTACATTCATGAATTCTGATGGCAGGTATTAAAGGAGGTGAAGCATTTTTGAAAGAGATTTTCTCTACAGACTAGAGCTATGCCAGGACTATTGTCGATTTAATTTAGATTATTAAAAATATAAAGTGTAAATGTGACCCACAAGCCAATATGTTTTCTGATGGATCCGTACTAATAGATCTGAAGGGGTCAGTAGACATCTTGCATAAAAAAATGTAAGCATGATTCCCATAGTTCCTGGGAAAAAGATACCAGGAAAGGTTCCTTTTCAAAAGATTTTTATGTATTTTGCATTGCAGCAATGTTGATCAACCATATAAATTTTCCACTGGTTAAGCTGGATACCCTATCTCTAGCAGTCAGATTGCTGATTACCTGAGGCTGGGACCTTGCAGGTAAGATACTTGATATAGAAGTATCATGTCTCCTACCTTTAAGGCAAGCACTCTGCGTAGAAGCTGTTTTCTCAATCCTGTGTGTACAGTGCAGAAAGAACACAAAGAAGTTCAGGGCCAGGCAAAATTCAAGATGCTTTCTGCCCAGAATTTTTCTATGGCAGTTACTTCAATTACCTTCTTGCTTGGAGTGTTAGTCCTGCACTATCTAAGCATTTAACATTCCCTAAGCACTGTGTTGTTGATGAATTCAGGGGCTATAGATTCTGGTTTCATTCAGCCATTATTGATTGGCACTGAAACACTTCACTTTTGATTGCAACATGAACTTCAATGCTTAATTTATCCTAAGAATGGTCTTATGAGCTAAGCAAAGAAGTGTTACTTTCTGTTTTACAGATGGGAACTGAATTGGAGTACATCTGAAGTCCAGCTCTTCAAGGATACTTGTGGGAATTCATCCACCACGTATGTGAGGCCACAGGCATCTCTCATGCAGCACTGACAGTTTTGCTAGCTTTGCAGAGGTCACTGAAGAGCAAGCCACATGCAATGGCACAGAAGTCTGTCAGGATGTCTCGTGTGTAGCAATTGACAGAGAAATTGTGAAAGTCCCTTCTCCAAATCAAGCAGAGCTTGGCTTTGAAGGTAAATCCCATACATCATAGCCATTAGAGCTGTTCAGGGAATAGCACACCTGCTCTGGCTTCACACCCGGTAGAGCCAAGTACTGACTCAGAAAACCAGGATGGTACACAGATGGACCTCCTGACTAGACATAAGCAGATGCCTTCACTCCCCAGTAAGTCTCTTAAATTTGCCCAATTCTCTTCTTTTTAATGAATGTTTAGCTAACTTATACAGTGTCCTATCAGCCTGAAGGGTATGATTCCCTTTGGTGGAGCATTAGCTAAGGATTACATGGAACATAGCATTCTCATAGCAACTGAGGACAGAGGATTCCAGTAGCCTGTTTTCCTATCCTGTCTGCCATGGCTGTCCCTGCAGTTCTCAGCAATAAAAACAGTTAACAAATGCTTCCTGGATGTGAATCTGTTCTACTTTAGACACAAAGACCATCTTTATTTTTTACTACACAAATGATGGGAAGTGAGAAAGAGGAGGGAAAGGCCTTGTGCATGTATATTTTCTTCAAAGCTTTGTAAAATTTGAGTTAGTCTGTGCCTTTTCAGAGATACTGGGATTTCTGTGCATATTTATAAAGATATCTAACAGCCAAATTGAGTAAAACCAGATTTTTTAATAAACACTTTTTATTCTGAAAAAAAAATCCTGTTTTAATTGCTGCATTCTGACTAATTTCAGAATCATACAGTCTGTGTAAAGCATATGCTGAGACACTTATAACGCAGGTTAGCAGGTTATAGAAAGTCTGGTTAGTGCACCCTATATTTAATGTCTGTGTTATCAGAGAAGCCTGAAAGAGAGATGCCAAAGCCCATGTGAGATTTCTTGACCTTCTAAATAGCAAAATTCCTGTGAAGCATGCAAGACAAACTCATGTTACAATATGACCAGAACTAAGCTACTGAGTTAACTTAATGCAAATGCTTTAGAACACACTAATTAGATCCTGAATTTAGACAAAGACCAGATCACAAAGTAACATCTTCCTGTCTCTTTCAATTTCAGATATTATTGCAGTGAATGCAGTCACTATATTCACTGCAATAAGAAAAACTTCAGCTTCTCTGACCAGTTTTCAGTTAGGAATGTTTTAAAAACATAAAATTATTAATTCAATTTGATTTGTTAAATTTAATATTTTGCCATTTGGGGAAAAAAGCAATATGGTAACAAAGTAACTTATCTGAAGAACTGTGCATTCAGAAATAAATTTGTTATTTTAACTGGCATGCTTTATAAGCAAAACAAACTGTTTGTATGCATAATAGGGTAAATAGACCTTACTTGCTTCAAACAACATATTGACATCTTAGAATTTGTAATACTGTTTCTAACACTTTCTCCAACACATTATTATTTCTGCAGTGAAAGCAATTTTCATCATTTATTGTGCCTCATAGATATCTACCATGAGCTTATTTGATGTAGAAGAAGCTACATTAATTTACATCTTGCAATCAACTGTCTGAAGTGCTGACTTTGAATGACATTTTCTTCAGCTCCTTTCAGAGATGACAAACACTGGCACTATTAGATGAAGCCTTAGTACGTTGCCTAAGAGTAAGTCTTAGGTCCGTAGGTCATTCAGCAATTCTGCTGTTGCAAATTATGATCTCTCTTGTATTAGACAAATTCCTTGCTTGTCAGAAATTATTCTTGTCACTGGGCTAAGATGCAGTTCGGAATGAAAGTGAGAGTGTAACATATGGCCTTTGCTGTAGGATGGCAGACACACATTCACTCAGAGGCTATTAATCAGCTCTTGATGCAGTGCCCCTACCTCGCTAACCTCACTTCTGCATTTTGCAGTAGAAAAACCACTCAACCAAAGTCTTTAAAGAAAGCTGTTCTTTGTATTGTACATTTCAGGGAAGCAAACTATCCTACAGTTTCTAATTTCATCTTCTTTGAGGGGGCTAACCATCATCTGGTGACCACAACGATATATTACTGCAGCAAATGTTATGATATCATGGGTGAATAATCTGGTAATAACAACTGATATTATATAATGAACTTCTATGAAACCAGTTTTGGTAGATCTATTCTGCATAAGAAAAAGGAACCAGCAATACACAGCATATATTCTCCTTCCACCTCACTATTTCTCTTTAGTTATTTGTTCAGTATAGTTTATTACAGTTCTCAGAAGGGCATTTCAGCAGATGGAACTATTACTTGGACACAGACATTCTATGTAGGCATACCAATTAAATATATATTTAAAATGTATTAAAATAAATATG
>NW_010260763.1:0-15372 GCF_000690775.1 Eurypyga helias
GGGTCTCCCGCTCGCCAGGAGCCCCCGGGCTAAACCTGCCGCTGCCCGGGGCTCTGCCCCCCGCCGCTTGCCCTTCTCCCGGGAACGGGGGGCGAAATGAGGTGACAGCGTTAGGGCAGTTCCCATTCCCTCCTCCGCTTCCCTGCCTCCTTCCCGGCTGCGTGCTGCTCCTGCTGCCAAAGCAGCGTTGTCCCCGCTTGTGCCCCGGGCAGGGGTCTTGCCCTGTCACCAGCCGCCCCTCGGGTTGTGCCGCTCCTCACGTACCCCCTTTTCCCCCCTGCGCGCTGGTGAGCCGCCTGCTCCCTGTAATCAGGCCCAGCGGCATTAGAGCCGTGCAGGGTACAAGGTACGTGATAGGAGTGAACTGCTCTCCATTACAGCTTTGATCTCCAACTGCTGCTCATGGACTTAAGTCCTTTAATCCCTCTTTTATTATGGATGTGTGATGGGTTAGATCCGTGCAGCGCCTGGGTGGACTTTCCAGTCTTCCCTGAGTTCGATTGTGCCGGTACCTGGTGTCTTTCTGCGCATGTTAAACCTTCCTCACTGCCGCATGGGAGTGAAAAACGGCGTTGTGATGGAGGGCTTGGGAATCTCTTCAATATATAACGAGCTGAAAGAGTTTGGATGCCTCAAGCCGGGCACACATGGGATCTTCGAGGAGAGATTTTGGGATTCAGCCTTCCCTGCTGTTTGTTTCTTGTGTGTGTCCATCTTGGTGATGGTGCAGTCAGGGCAGATTCCTCTGCCTGTCACAGAGCTGCTGAGATTAAGGTGACTGCAGGAGATCAAGGGTTCTCAAAACTAGGTTCAGTCATCCACATGACTTCGTTCTGGGCTGAAGGCTGGGTGGGCAGAGCAGAACTGATAAGGCTCGGCTGCTCGGCCCCTCTCTAATAGCGCTGGGGGGTTGTTGGGTGTAGAGTAGAAAGCTCCCGCAGAGGGCATCTGTAGTAATTGTCAGCTACTCACTGCTAAAACCAACCAGCCCAAATCCGCTCTAATCTGGTGTCTTTATCCCTGCTCTTAAGCACGTGAATTGCTCGTTGGAGAACTGGCCCAAACTAGTAGGGCAAAACCTTTGGGGCAGACAGCATCTGGAAGTTGCATTGACCATGTTTGGTATGAAATGCAACTTGGTGCCCTGGGGAATGGAGTGGTCTGCAAGCGTCGGGTTTCTGCGAAGACAAGTTTTGCACAGATGTGTTCTGTGCATCTTTACATGGAACGTGGACGGAGTGCTTGTCTGGATCGTTCAAGCTACCTAAGAGGGAGTGCGTGCTTGAGAAGTAACACTGGCCCTGCTATAAAGCCTTATCCAAACAAATTGTTTGGGTTACAGGCTGGTGGGGAGGAGGTGAGGATGACACACTGTTTGGGAGAGTGCTGCTGGCACTCCTCCCATGTTATTTCTCTTTTTCATAGCCCTGCCAAAACGTGCAGGGCTGCACAGCGTGTGGCTCTCCGCTCTGTGCAGGCAGGGTGAAGACAGGTAGCTGTTTCTTAACAAGCCGGGGATTGTATTTCTTGTGCTTATGTAAGAGCATGGCTTTTGAGAGCGATTCGGTGCCGGAATATTTCCCCGAGCCTGTACAAACATAAATGCCTTGGCTCCTTTCCCCCTTGCATGTCTTTCTACTCTAGATGGGATTTCTCCATGTGAAGCAATCTGGGATGTGTAAGAGGGTGGGGAATATTGCTGAAGTGCCGAAGCGTGACGTGGGTGCTGGGCCGTGGGTGGGTTATGTTACGACAGCGCAGCAGCTCCGTGTGAGAACGTGGGCTTGTTCCCGTGGGGTGGGTTCGAGCTGAAGCCTGATGTCTCCTGCTGGTTGAGCGCTTCAGAAGGAAAGCGGGGTGCTCCCCCTCCTTGTGCTGTGCAGGGACGGGGTTCCTGCAGAAGGTGCTCTGGGAGCCTGCAGCTGGGGGTGGGCAGAAAGCAGCCAGCACCTGGGTTTGGTGGTGCTGGCGAAGGATTTGAGGTCTGCCTTGCCTGGGCAGAGTAGCATCCTTGGTCTCTCCCTGCGCTTCTGGCATCTGCAAGTGCCCTGGCAGCACAGGAGGGGAGTGAAGGCTGTTCCGCTGCTCTGGCACTTGAGCTGCAGCAGTGCTCTGGGTGCCCTGAGCTCAGCAGGGCCCTGGCATTGCTAACAGCCTGCAAGTTTGTTGTAGCTGCTCCTAATTTTCCGCCTCAAAGTAGGTAGAAAAAGCCTCCGCGCAGCACCGCGTTGTGTTTGTGTGTCCTGAGCGGTGCAGACAAGCAGAAATCCAACCCAGAAGCTGCTGGCAGAGGATTGTGCCGGGGGGGGGGGGGGGGGAAAAAAAAAAGCTTCGTGCTGTTTGTGAGCTCTGTTTGCTGGTTTAAAGCAATCGTGCTTGGAGGCCTCCTGATTGGCAAAGCTGGTGTCTTGTTGATGATAGCTGTGTTTGGAAAGTAGTGCAGCATTATTAATGTTAAAACCGGTTTGGCTTGTCCTGCTGCCATTGATCCCCGAGGCCTGTTCTTTCTGCTCTTTGCCCAGTTTCTCATCTGTCCCTCCCAATCAAATCAAGATATCCACGTTTTGCTTTATTTTAACTTCTGACTTGGCAAACTCACGGGGCAGCTGAACACGTAAAGCAAATCCTTGCTTTGCTTCAGCCTCCCTAAAACAGAGCAGGAAAACTAGTGTCTATGGCAATGCCCCTTAGTCCAGACGGGAAGGAGCCCATGACTTCTGGTAGCTGAACCCAGAGCTGGCCATCGGGACGAAACTCCTGTTGTGTCTGGAAAGAAACAGCCTCGCACCTTGTACCTTGTCAGATTGCATGCACAACTCACGGGGTGGGGGTTCAGGGGTGCGTGGTCCCTCTGCAGCCCAGCACCTTGTCTGTACAGACACGGGGGTACCCACACGGGTGGGAGCAGTCACCCCACAGCGCTTGGGGCGCAGTCAGTGCTGCCCCGTTCTCATCTGTCCTGGTGCCTGCCAGCTCCTGTGCTGGAGAGCACTCTTCTTGTGGTTCTGGGTTTTCCCAACAGCTTATGCAAGAGGCAGATTGGGGCTGAATGTGGTGCTTTTCAGAGTCACCATACTTATTCCCTCTAGGAAGTTAAGGCTGTTAGCCAGTGCGATTCCTCTCTTTCCTGCCCCTCCAGTTGTTGTCTCCCAAGGCCTTGGCACTTTCAGGTCCTGCAAAGGCCTGTATCCAGTCCAGCAACCATGAGAATGGTTTTCCCTGTGTGTCCTCCTCTCCAGGCATCTGTTAATGGCTTTACTACTGCCTTGAGCTGTCTGAATGGTTGGGGTGGGGAGGCCATTTGTGACTCTCAAATGCCTGAAGAGCCCAACCTGACCTTGCCATGGTTTTCCTGTGGTGGCTTCCTGCCTTCTCCATATGCTTCTGTGCCACTGACCCCCCCTAGCCTGGAAGCTGCTGGCTTGACGTTGAGTGACGATGGAGAGGAGGGACTGTGGCCGTGCAGACCAGCACAACTCCCGCAGCTACTTTTCCCTCCCTGCCTGGTGCTGGTCAAAGCTCCGTTGGAAACCTGCTGGCTGCTCGGCTGTGAGTTAAGTGGGTTGTGTTGCATTTTGTGTGTGGTAAGTGATTCTCCCTCCAATGGATGACTTGATGGGCTTTGTCTTTAAAACAAACTTTTTTTAAATTCAGTGATGGTAACTGGTAAGGGAAGGCATGATAACTGCCTGTCTGCTATGTAAATTACTTAAGCTGACCTGTAAGATTACTTGATTAAGTTACTGTGGCTCACCCCACAGAACCCCCTGTTATCACTTCAGCTAGACAAAGCGGAGTGTCCATCCTTCAAAACGCTTCCTCGCTCTTGAGTTAACGTTCATCCTCTTCATCTTGCTCTTAGACCCCTGGGGCTGCGTTCTCCCGCTTCACTCCGTACGGCTCGTTCCTTCCTGCCCTGTACCAACAGCAAGGGTTGTGCTGCTTCGCGCCCTCAAACGAGACGCTGGTGCCGTTGAAGCCCTAGAAAACCGGTGGGAACAAACCCTGACCTCGGGGCTGTTGCGGAGCATGTGTGGCTGTTTGTTTGAGATGGGGTGGAATGCAAATGATTTTGATTAAACATTCAAACGATGTGCACTAGAACGAGACTGCTGTGATGAGACTGGGTTTGGTGGCTCTGAGTAGAGGGAGCCTAGTTAAAGAGTTGAAGTTGTAATAATCCTCTGCTCCGAGGGGTTGTAAAAGATCCTACGTTAACGAGCTGTTAGGGCTGCGCTTCTAGCTTATAGTTCAGCCTTCTATTTTTATAGTTTATTCTTTAAGTGTGTGCCTGAGTGGGTGTCCAGTACAGGCTGCTGCCTCTGACCAGCTCTGCTGTCAGCCTGGCTTGCAGCAGTCACGCTCTGACTCAGGGTTTCTGGCACTCGCCTGGCCTGGCAGCTCCCAGAGACGCTGCTGTCACCCTCTGAGTAACGGCCCTGGCCCCTTACCCAGCGCAGTGACTCAGACTTCCGAGGTGCTGCAGCACCATGGCGGATGGATCCCTTCTTACGGGGGCGATGAGCAGAACTGGTGCTGTCTGTGCTGCCCGTGGCACCGAGCGCCTTCGCTGCTGCGTCCCGTCTGCTTCAGGTTGTGGTGGGCAGAGCGGTCGGGCTCCTGCTGCCAGTAGCCGAGTTGGTGTTGGCAAAGGCAGGTCGGAAAATGGCCTTGTCTTCAGCAGCCGCTGACCTGCTCTGGCACCTCCGTGGCTACTGCGTCTTCAGACAGCACAGTTGGAATCGAGAGTTGCTGGGGGGTGAGAGGAAAGCAGCCGTATTGCCTGAAATGACTGAAAGCGTTCAAAGCAGGCTGCAGGAGTGGAAAGCCTCAAAAGAGGGGGTTAAATGCTTAATCGTGGGTCTGGAGAAAATGTCAGCGTAGGAGGGGAAAGCACGCGAGATGTAGCTGCATCCCTCTCAATGTCTGGAGGCTGGCTGACTTCGAAAATACTTCTTGTAAAAGCCTTACTTTGCTGGAAATATGTGCTCTTGTCAGTTTAGCCTTAAATCCTTTGAGGCTCAGACTCTGCTTATAAAATGCCAAGAGGCTGCTGCTAGACAAATTATTAGGATAACTTAAAAATCAAAGCAGTTAATTAAAATATCGGAGAGACACCCCTTGGGGCGGGAAGGAGACCGGGAGGCTCGCAGCACTGTTGCCCAAGCGGCTAGGCTCCCGTCAAGCAAAACCAAGGTTTCTTCTTGCTTAAATTGCTTTCTGTCAGGGAAAGGAAAGCCTGCCACGGGAAGGACTTCTCCGTTCGGCGTTAGCTGCTGAAGGGGAAAAGGTTTCTGCACCCCAGTTCAGCTACCACTGTCTGCTGTAAAACCTGAGTATGGAGCGGCCTCGCCCCGTTTATTGCTGCGAGGCTCGCCCTGCCTCCCACCCTTCAGCTGTCATTATTGCTGTAGCTCCATGTAAAAAGCAATGTTAACGTGGGTTAATGCCTGTGAAAGTGCCTGCCTCCAACTTGCACCAAAACAGCCTGCATGGCCCAGGACAGAAGTCTCGGCGTGTGAGGTGTGATGGGGTGCTGCCATGCTGGCCTGGAGAGTTGGGGAGACAGATCCTGGTCAGCACGGTGCTAGGAGGGTGGCAGAAGCTTCTTTTGGTGGCTAGTTTCCCTCTTCAAAACCAGAGAAACTTCTCTTCCCCCAAATGGAAATACAGGCCTTACTGATGTCAGGAGCTTTTGCTTGGAAGACGCTGTTCCCCAGCGAGGTAAATATTTATTGCGAATCCACAGTGCGCAGTGGAGCAGACTCTGGAGCCAGGATCTCGCAGGAGACTGTTTATGTGCGGGCTGTTCTTGGCGCTAATTCTAAATTTCCCGAGGCTGAGTACGAGGAGCTGGTCCTGCGTGTTGGTTACTAAACGCCTTGCTAGTCCAGCCGAGCGCAGGCTTTGGGGAGCAGGGGAAGGAGTGACCAAAACAAGAGTTGGGGCCCTCCGCTCCTGGCCGCTTCAGTGTGGGGGCAGAGACGTGGTCAGGGAGGGCTGGAAAAATGCTGCCAGCTGCTCACCCCCTGCTCGGAGACGGGAGGGAGCCTGGCTGGGAGTCCAAAGCTCTTGGAGAGAGGAAAACGCTCCCGGGAGTGACAGGTTTCCCGAAGTACAGCTGCGTTATCCCCAGCAGCACACGCTGTGTCTGCTGCTTTCTGGGCGCAGGCCAAGGCAACCCCTGCACAAGGCGGGAACGTCTGTTGGAAACCAGAAAAGGCACGGACTGGAACCCCAGCCTGTGCTGCTGTAGAAAATCCCTGCTGCTGAAATGTTTGTTTGTACAAACGCTTACACGGGTATAGCCTGATAGCAGAGCGGTAGGGCTGCGCTGTCTGGAGTGCTTTTGGGCTGATAACGGCCTCTGCTACAAGTCTTTGCTGGTAGCTTTGCCAGCAGAGCAAAACTTTACGTAGCGTAACTGTGCTGGCGGAGCTCAACCGCCTGGGCTAAGCCTCAGCCCTTGGGCTGCTACCGGGGAGCGTTTGCGGGGCGCAGCGCTGGACTCCTGCCTGTACAAAGCTGAGGTTAGCTGCGCAGTGAGCCAGCACCCTCTGAAGTTGGGTGTCTGCCTGGCTTCATTATGCCAACGCTGAAGATCCTGAAAACGCACCTCGTGCCTTTCTTGCCGAGTGGGAATTCTGCCTGTGTGCGTGCCGGGAAATACTGGGGTGTAGCTGTATTCTAGGAAAGGGCAGTGAGGACAGGCTGCTCCCTGGTGTGAGGGGGCAATATGATACATGAAACTTCACAAGGCTGAAGTATCAGCATGAGAAATAACACTTAATAGTGTTTTTCTGGGGCCTTCATGTCCTTTTTTTCTTCCACAGACGAGGTTGCAGTAGGAGCCTCCTGGTATAGAGTAGGGCAACTCGGCGTCAGTCGTGAGCAGGAAGAACTGAATTCCTGTTTTTTAACCTTGAATACATTTCTTCAGCTTCCGAACTGAGCCCTGGGCAGGGAAGTGTATGAAATGCCTATGATCAGGTTTGTAAACAGCATAAATAAATGATAATCTCTTTATGACCTAGGTGTGTATCGCTGCCCATGACCGGGAGAACCTTCCAGGGGCTGTAACATCTCTGCCGCAGTTGTTTTCCTCTGGAGTCACATGAGAGCTCCTGCAGTTTTCCTCTGAACCTTATCTTTATTTGCTTCAGGGCAAGTGATTGACACACAGCCATCTGCAACTGCTGAGCTTTATCTCCTCTGGCTGGAGAGGGGAAGCATCCTCCCCTTCCCGCTCCTGCTCTGTAGGTCTCTGGAGCTGGGCATTGAGGTTTTGGAGCAGCTATTTTGCCACTGTTGCAGTAAACGGATCCCAGCATGTGCCTGTTATTACCAGACAAGAGCAAAGCCATCAGGCAAGAGCATTTAAAGAATTCATTCCTTCGGAATCTCTCTGCCCTCCTCCTGCTTGCTTCTACGGCATGGCCTGAAAGGCACACCTGTATTGTGCGGGGTGTGGATGAGCAAACCCACTCGGCTTAAAAGGTAACACAGCTTGACCCTGTATGTGCAGGAAAGCCTGTTTGAGGAATAGAGCCTGGGAGGATCCATCCCTGCTGCAAGGGAGGCAGGGTGACAGCAGTGGCTCTCCAGAGCCCAGGATTAGGGTGTAATTGTCACGGGGATTATGGCTCCGCTGCCGCATGAGCCCCCAGGAGAGCTGCTTGTGGCGACACAGCTTAAAGAATCGCACGGGGAGCGTGGACAAGTGGGGGCTGACCCAGGCTGTTAGCGCTGGACGTGCCGTAACCCATGCAGCACGTGGGTCATGTGGCTGCAGGGAGACGGATGCCTGGTCGGGACTGGGGATGCTTCTCTTGGTCCCCTTGAACAAGTGACACTTCCACCAGCCAAACAGTTTGTCAGCTGGCATGTTGCTCTTGCTTTTATGAAGCAAGACCCTGCTCCTTGCATGGGTTACTGAGCACAATTTTTAAAAAATAACAAATTCTTTTTCCCTCTGGGAATGCAGAATGCAGTAGCTGACCCTGGAGATGCAGTGCTGTCAGCATCAGGAGCTGCCTGTGAGCCCTGGTCTGTGTTTCTGTCTCTGATTGCACACTTAGTTCTCAGAGGTGTTAGGGATTTACCTCCGCAGCTCCCTGCGATGGGAACGCACCTCTATAGTGGCCGTCAGAGAGGAGACGGGCAAGGCCGGCTGGTGCCCATGGTCCTGCTCTAGGATTGCTTGGAAAGTGTTGAGCAAAGGCACAGCAGTGTCTAACCGTGTCTGGAAGCCCTGGGTGAGCCTGTCGTGCAACTGAACACACGTGTGCTGGGATGGGAGCTGTTTAACTTGTGTCCCGTGGCACAGAGGCCAGCGCAGGCCGTGTGTGCTGCGAATTGCATGGGACAGAGTGACCAGGAACGGGAGAGGTTAAAGGGTGCCCTCAGAGCGTGGGCACCAGGAGTTAGCACAAGAGGATTTTTTTGCTGTGGGTGATGTGTTGAAGGAGTTAGCTGTATTTCAATCTAGGTCACACCTATTTGCTTTGCTCTCAGGACAGAAGTGACTTTTGTATTCTGCGTTATTTTAACCTAGGCAGAGTTCAGCTTGGAGGGAGGGAGTAAAGGGTGGTCTGGGGGAAAGTACAGACCCTTCCCTTACTAGCCTGGCAGGAGCTGCCTCTGGACGCTCATGTCGCTTCTAATAACATGACTTTTAATGCATATTAAGATGGGAAGATGGAGTTGTCTTTGCCTGTTGCCTTGCTGCGTGCCTCCCTCCCTCGGAGCTCAGCTCTGGCCAGCTCGCAACGCTCTGAGCCGCCCCGTTTGCAGCACTGCGTGGCTCCTCTGCTTCCCTGCTTTTAGGAGGCTGGCATGTTTTGGGGGGCTGAGCTCAGCCCCAACCCCTGCTCTTTCCATGCTTTGTGTGAGCTTTAAAACCTTCCTGGTTTGTGTGTTCCTGCAAGAGCTCAATGGAAGCGAAGTGCATGGAAATCCCCTCTCCTGGGCTTGGTGGTTTACAGAGCTTTGCATCCTTGCACCGGAAAGGCCTGGGTGGATTGGGTGCTCTGGGTGGTGAGGCAGGACAGCACGAGGGTCAGGGTGGTGGCTTTGTGAGAATGATCCTTAATAAGCAGGCCCTGAGGCTGGGCCATGCAGGCAGCAGCTCGTGGTGTCCAGGAGCCCCTGTTAAGCTGCTCTACATGTGTGTTGGTGTAACGTGACATCTGCCCGTGACAGCACAGGTCTGGGAAAGACCTTCTGTGTAATACTGCTGTGAGGTGCCCCATACGGCTGTCCCCCAGCACAGAGCCCCTGACAGACCCCCAGGAGCCACTTGCACTTATCTGTCCTTGCAGGCTACAAGGAGTTAACAGATCTGCATCTCTGCCCTCTCTTCTGTCACCTCCCAGGCTGGCCCAGCTCCATGTGCTTTTGTCTGGGGAAAGGTTGACTTTCACCTTGCTCCTGTTTACTCCTGGACTTGTGTACACAGTGCCGGGGAGGGAGATGCAGGAGCGAGCGCTGGGTCTCCGTACCGAAGTTATAAACTTGATAAAGAGCTCCCCGCGCTTCGGGTGCCTGGGTCTGACTCCCTTGGCAGCCTGCTGGCTGTGACCCTCCAGAGCAGTTTTAATGAACTCTGCCTTGGACCAGAGACAATGGCCAGCCGTAAGAGCTAGTTCCATGTCTGGAAAACTGTCTCTGCCCCAAAACATCACTTGTTTTTTTCTGAAAAGGTTTGCAGAGGCTGTGGTGAGGACGTGTGGGCTGGGGCAGAGCTAGTTCTGCTCTTTGCCTGCCAGAACTAGCCGGGGGCTGGAGGCAGCAAGCAAAGCTTCTCTCCAATAAATAGAGGTTCCTGCTTTGAGAAGAGGCTAGTGCTATGCTGGGGCTGTAAGGGAAGGCCCCCGGAGCATGAAGTGGGGTGGGTTAGGGATGGAGCGCAGCAGGGCTGCCAGCCCCTGCCTGGGGTGCCAGGGCTGTCATTCCCGCGCCTGAACTTGGCAAACGGCGTTTGGCTTCATCCAATGGTACAGCCTGTCTCGGGCTCAAACGTGAGACCTCTGTGCCCGGCTTTTCCAGGAATGACGCTCATAGTTCATGTGCCTTACGCGCTGGTTGTCTGGCAGGGAGTAAACTTATTTTTTTTGCCACTGGCAAGCAGGAAAAGCTGCTGCTCCCCAGCATGTTGGTTAATCCCTTTCGGTGCTTACTGGGGATAAAAGCTGCTTAACATGAGGAGGAAATCCTGGAGCTAGACTCCTGCAGAAAAGGTTGATTTCTGTACAGACCTCCTCTAGAGAAGAGAATATTAATAGTAAGGCTCGACTTGGCTGCCAGGACGAGGTGGGGCTGCACAACTGCCCAGTCCGACCTTCCCAGCAAGTCCCTGGCCTGGCTCCAGCGCTGGGATGGCAGGTGGTGGAAAGCAGACTCGGAGCAGCGCTGGTGCCCTCCTCCAGCTGGCAGTTGCAGAAGGTGTTAAGCTGAATGTGGCCAGAGACGGCTTGGCAAGGGCTGACTGTCGTCCTGTGGCAGTCTCCTGGCATTTTTCTCTTGGCCTCAGCCTGGGTGGAAGTGCAGGCACCTTCCGTAGTGCCTCTTCACCTGGTACTGGAGCTGTAGGGAGCACCAAATCCTCTTGGAAAGGGATGTGTTTTTTAAGCTGTGCTCCAGAGGGTTCTTCCTGTGGCACTTGGGAAGCCTGCAGCCCTTGCTTTTAAGCCTGTGAATGCTTGTGTGCCCTCTCGAAGGTGTGTATGTGAGGAATGTGCCTGCTCCAGACCTGCCCTGGGAGCCCGTCACTCCAGTGTTAACTCTTCCCGGGCTGCCCATGCCTTGCTCCCTAGGAGATCATGTCTTGAACCCTGGAGGGTAAGTATGGAGGTGCCCAGCAGCCCTCTAACGTCCCTGGCAGAACAGTCTGTAAAATGAGGCTCACTGCCCACGAGAAAAGCTTCAGGTACAGTTTGAGCAGCTCTCATGGCTTCCAGGAACTTCCCTGTCCTTGCTCAATAGGATGATGAAGAGTGAGTTCAGGGAACGCTCCCATATAATCTTATTTACACTTGTGAGTCAGTAATTTCCTTGTTATGTCCTCTGGCTTGTAAACACTGTCTGTCCTGATTTAAATACGGTTTTCTGATAGCCAAACCTGGTGCATTCCACAGTATGTACTAATCGCGGTGGCCGTCTGCCACCTCGGCTGGGCTGATCTGATAAGGCCAACCTGCTGTCCAGCCACTCACTGGCCTAAACCCGCGTTTTCTTGAGCTACCCTCGTTAGGCCATTAGCTGGCCGTGATTCATAATGAAGCACGACGTGAGTTGGCACAGGGGTGCAGCTTGGCGTAGTGCTCTTGCCAACGCTGATCTGCCCTGGCACAGCAGCCAGGTTAGACGGATCTGCAGCAAACCTGCTCCCCAGCGCTGGTGCCCTGGCTCAGGCAGGCAGGAATTGGGCTCTTCCTGCCCTGTGATGGAACAGCCAGAAGCTCTCATGGGAACAGCTGGCAGTGTGCTGGCAGCAGTTTCCATCGCAGGTCTGGGTTTGGCTGGGTTTTCACATCTTGAAATGAATTTGCCTTCAAGCGAGTGATCCACAATGTTAGGAATGCCTGGTTCCAGGCTGGGTGGGGATTTCTTCCCATATGGCCTTCTTCCCCAGCCCCCTTTCCCATCATCTAGTGCCAAGCTAGGGCAGAGTGGAAACAGGGGGTCGAGCGCGGGAGCTGGCCTCAACATGCCGTGCCCTCTGGGCTGTTCATCTGGTTATCCTCCAGCGGAATTGCTGGGGAAACCAACGATGCCTCAGTCAGCTAACAAAAAACACATCTAGTAGCCACTGCTCCCTCTGCAAAATGAGAAACATCTTGGTCTTGTTTGTGGCAAACCCAGTATGCTAATGGGCAGGGAGATGTGGCTGGAAGCAGGGCTGGGGCTGTGGGCAGAAGAAGCTGGCATGTGGCTTGTGGCCTTAGCTTGTGAGATGGATTCATCAGCTGGAGTCACTGCTGGGCTACAGGATGTGGCAGAGGTGGCCACGTGAGCCCTGGGGGGGGGTTGATCCCAGCTGCTGGGGGTCTTGCTGCTCCCCTGATGAAGCAGCAAGTGCTGGGGCTCAGGCGGTGCCACCCGGCTCTACTGTCCCCGTGAGTCTCTGTTTGTTGCTCCCTGTGAGGCTGTAGGTTGTGGTAAGTCTGTATGTTAAGAAGAGCCCTTGGACGTGCAGGACTTTAAAAGTGCTCTTCTGGGTAGTTAAACCTTCAGGACTTGAGCCCAGGTTCTAGGAGACACCCAGGGAACATGTTCCCAGTCTTCCTGTTGGGGCAGTACAGAAGTTGACAGCTGAGCCCAAAGCTATGGGACCTGTCCATCTGCATTGTGCTTCTCCCTGTAGGGGAAGGGCTCGAGTACCCCACCATGGTAATGGCTTCATGCCTGTGGAAGCATCTGGAGCTGCTGGAATCTGTGGATTGGTGTTGAGCAACCCGAGAGCTCATACCTGCGGTACCCTCGCTGGGGCTGGCCCCGGGCTGTGGGGCAAGGCGAAATAGTTCTGGGGAAGTTACCTCACCTCGGTGAGGGCAGGAGGTTTGGGCCTGTGGCTCCTCGAAGGCTCAAGTGCAAATGAGCTCTGGTGTGTGAACGGCTGTTGTGGCTGAAGAACTGGTTCTCTGGACGGCTGTCCTGCCGTTGGGCTCACACGTGTCTGCAGCCGCGGTCATCCGGCCGTAGGATCACCCGCTTCATCTTAGACTTGTTTGTTTATCTGCCTTTAAAGAGGTGAGGCAGGGGAAGCTCTTCCTTCAGGCAAGTCATTTCTGATAGTGAGCGCTCTTGAACCTCACGATACTGCCCTGCAGTGCAGCTGAACTGACAGACCAGTTTTTAACCCTTGGGTGATCAAATGGGCTTGTTCTCAGTGTAAGAAGCAACGAATTGCCTTGGCGTAAGGCTTCGGTGCTATGCAAAAAAACTGACCTGTAGGTCCTTCCAAATCCCCCCTTAACCACGAACTGAAGGTATCGCTTTCGCTACAAACTCCTGACCAAGATCCTGTTGTGTTATTTTTTCACCCTGTGGGTTCAGGTGAACCTCCTAAATCTGTAGCCCTCAGGAAATTCCCTCACTTCTGTTCTGAGAAATTGTAGGGGAATTCAACTATTTCCAGGCTGACGAAGATAATGTTCTTGGTGGAGAGGAAGTTCAGCATTTCTTGGTTTTCGGATGGAAGCGATGTGCTCAGCACAGACTGAACTCCTGACCTTCTGCTAAATGCTTCGGAGGAGTTGCCTGATACTTAACGCTTCTCCATCTCCGTTTTCAGGTGAGAGAAACGGAGACCATGGACGCCCAGTGGCTCAACTACCCTGCCTCCGGAGATTTGCCGGATGATGAAGACATTGGCGAGTTCAGGCCTCACTTAACTTCTGATGGGTTGGATATAGACGAGACATCTGGGTCTGGAGGTAAGTGGGGAGGGAGGAAATGGATCTCCCTCAGCTGATGCTGTGAAACTTCTTTCAGCAGTGGCCCGTGAGTGATGGGCTAAGTGCAGAGCCAGAGCTCCAGGGGAACCTAGGGTGTCAGGTGGAGATGAGAAAGCTGTGAGTCGCAGACACTCACGGATGAGAACAGTGAAAGTGGCTGTACCGTGATGTTGAATCACTTGGGGAGGACAGATGAGGTCCAGCCAAGCTTGTCTTGCTGCAAGTGAAAAGGCATTGCACTGCCTGGATCTCTTTCCTGTTGAAAGGCAAAAAACTTCAGAGAAATTAAAAAAAAAAAAATCTGTTATTGAGGCAGTGTTAAAAGGCTTAAAGTTGGTGTCTCAGCTGAGACCAAACAAGGTAAAGGACTAACTGGTGTTCAGGTGAACCCTGTGGCATGCAAAGCTCCCTACCCAAACCAGTTCCTGTAGCTCCGTGTCCTCGTCACGTGAACATTGGTTCCCTAAAAGGGAAGGAACAAGTGCTGAAATCGGTGCCTGGCGTGTTGGGGCAGATCTGGTAACAAGAGGATTGGCAAACTACCCTTTAGGGATGGGTGGTGAGAGCGTTGCCCTCCGTTGGCATTGCCTTAGCGAGCCACAGCAGACCCACTTGGCAGGGCGACTCCTGATAATCTGCAGCGGGGGCCAGCGGAAGACCCCTCCCACGCGAGGGGAGCTGGCGGTGAGATCGCACGAGAGTGCGATGTAATCAAAGCCGTTCAATGGGGAAAGTACTGGGAGAGAAGAGGCAATTGTAGTCAGCAGAGGAGTCCTAGTTTGTCCACAGTCACTGGTATTGTGGGAAGTGTCTGAGTTCTGGAAAAATAGTATGTAATGAGAGGAAAACTTAGTGTCCTCTTCTATTTTTTACTTTTTTTTCCCCCTTTGCAGACTACTCTGACTCTGAAGATGCCATATATCTGACCACCATGGATACTCCTGTGGTAGGTATTGCCTTTGTGTGTTAAGCAATGCGTAGCTACCCTGGTTTCTCTGTGAAGCTTTCTTGAATACCCTGCCCCCTGCAAGACGTGACATCAGGATGAATCTACCTGCACGAGCAGGAACAGTGTACTCATAATGCACTAAGCAAACTTTATTTTCCCTGCACACCCTCCTGCGTTCAGTCTAGGTAGGCTGGGTGCTGCTGACTGATGGGTGTGGTTTGTCTATATTCTGTAGATATCTGACAACTATATCCCTGGAGATACTGAGAGAAAGGTAGAAGGCGAGAAGAAAAACACAGTGGTGGACAATGAAATCATTCCAGACAAAGCTGTACCTGTCGAAGAGAACCTGTCCAACAAGATCTCCATGGCGAGCACAGCCAACAGCAGCATCTTCTCAAGAACAGAAGTCCTTACAGGTGATCCTCTACCTCGTCCTGAGAAGTCATTTCTAGTGTAAATTGGAGTGACTTCTATCATTTCCTGTTTCTCTGGGGAGCAGTTCCCTGCTGGCAAGGGGTGTGATAGGTGTTATCTCTGTGACTACCTGTAGCAGGGTCCCTCCTGCCTCCTAGTCCTTAAACAGAAGAGCATTGCCTTGCCTTGTTTTGAGCCTGCCAGCTGACGGTTGGCTTAGGTGCTGAATAAGTCCTGTGGCAGCTGCTCTGCACCCAGATACTCCCTCAGCCAGAGGTGTATCTAGCTATAAATCAGTGATGACATAGGCTTTCATATAAGATGCAGGTGTTTTGATAAACCTTCTAACCTCTGCCCAAGTCCTGCTTTGCCAGGATGCAAATAACCCTTCCAAGGGATTTGAACCTTGTCGACTGTTCTGTATTTACAAGGGCCTGTCACTACAGGCCCTAGGGGTAACGGGTTTAAACTGAAAGAGGGGAGATTTACATTGGATATAGGAAGAAATTCCTCCGGGTGAGGGTGATGTGAGGCACTGGGACAGGTTGC
>NW_010260764.1:0-1473 GCF_000690775.1 Eurypyga helias
GCTGCGCGCCCGTCCCTGCCGAGGGCCGTCCCCACAGGCCTCGCTCCTTCCTCAGCGCCGGGGTTGTCACAGTTTGCCCTTCAAGAGAGAAGGGGGCTCCTGTCCGGCGCCGTCAGACTGGGGGGATGCTTTGGGGGAGCCACCGGTCCTGCTACTTCATCTGCCCGTGGTTGAGGAGTGCCTCTCCCATCAGCTTTGCCTTGCACCCCTAAAATCTACAGCTTTGGGGCCTCCAAGAGCACTGCTGCAACCTCCCTTCGTCCAGCTCAGACTTTATTCATGCTCTGTTTCCCCCTCCCCACTGCCTAAACTGTTTCTTGCCTTAAGTGATCTTTCACCACCCCCCAGTGCTCACTTCATCTCCCTGTACACTGCAAACCCTATCCCCAATATCTTTAATCTGGTAAAACAGACTCCCTGCATCCCAGGGGCTCTTCCAGGGCACAGTTCTACTGGGAAGACCTCCACCCTCCAGTCTATCCTGCCCCGTAGCACCCCGGTTGGTCTGTGCCGGAGCTGGCGGCGTGTGCGGGTGTGAGGTGAACCATGCCCCCAGCTGCTCACAGATGACAAAATTTGGGGTGCAGGGCTGCTTGCTCATCCCAGGAGCATTCCTGGCCACTGCAATGCCTTTGGCGTACTCCTTTGGGTGCGAAGCAATGGGTGTTATGACACATCCCCTCCTGCAGTGCTCTGGACCCTCCCTTGATAAGGCCTCAGAGACGTGCTTGAGCAGCACATTTCATGAAGCTGTTCGATGATTTGCGCTAAAGCTGTTAATGGTGTGGAATAGGATCGGCTCCAGGGTGAGGGCTGAGGCTTCTGCCTAGCCTGGCAGTTGCTGTGTCGCTGTGGGATGCCGTCACCTCCTGGTAAATCAGCTTTCTCAGCTCCTTTGCGAGTGGCAGGAGATTGCATGTTTCCCAAGATCCCAGGCAATGATGGAACAAGTTGCTGACACAGAAGGGTCTGGATTGCCCATTCTGCCTCTTGGGTCAGCAGGAGCTGCACCTCTGCTGAGACCTGGAGCTGAGGGTGGGGGGAGGCAGCTCTGCCTTGCCCCAGGGAGGGAGCTGGGGAGATGGAGGGCATTGCTCTGTTGATCTGTGAGTGACATCAGGCCCCCACCTTGGAGCCTCCTTTTATCTGTTGCTTTAGTAAAGTCTGGGTGTGTTGGCTCTGAAGCAATTTCTCTTGGCTCAAGACAAGAAATCACTTTCACCTCTGTGCTTTAGCCTTCAAAGCACGACCCAGTGTGTGTTAGCTGGGCCCCCCTGTGCTGCCCAGGGACCCGTCTGTCCCAGGCTTCCCCGCAAGGACGGGAAAAGCTCCCTTTGACAGAGGGGGTCCCCCCGGTGCCCGAGGCTCTGCCTCCCTCCGCCTTCCCCGGAGCCTTAATCTGTCTGGAGCGTGGGCTGCCTGCAAACTCCTCCGCGCTCCGGAGCGTGACGCCCCCCTGGGCCCCTTCTCCGC
>NW_010260765.1:0-1428 GCF_000690775.1 Eurypyga helias
CCTGCAAAGCCAGCCAACAGCTTCTGGAAAGGGAAAACAAAGAATAAATTCTCTGAAAATACATCTCTCTGCACTGGAGATGCAGAATAACATCAGCTTGGCAAACATTTACCTAAGGCAGCATGATCACTACTTCTACGAAGCAGTCACAGCAGCTCAAAGGGCACAGCAAAGGTCGGAGCAGAACACGGCTTTATATCCCTTATTTTCAAGGTACCCGCTTCAGCTTCATGCGGCATCAGGCAGCTGCCTGCATTTTCTGGGTTAGAAACCAAAACCAAACCCTGAACAAAAAGAATCAGCGGGAAAACAGATCCATTCGATTTAAGCCACTTAAAGTTCTTCGGAAAATTTAACAGGCAAACCCAGTAGCAGGTCTCCCCCGGTTTCCAGAGGTCAGCCCTGGTGTCTGGGAGGCAGGTGGAAGGCACCAGGGTTAGGTCGTGAGGAACAGTCCCTAGTTCGAAGGTACAGCAGGGGCTAGGAGGGACCACACGCGACGGTACTTTGTCAAGCAACGTAGCTTGCTTCCCTTCTGTCACTGCCACTTGTCAGTACCTCTACGATGCACGCTTTTCTTCCCTAAAACCAATTTCTACAGTAAAACCCCCAAAACCTAAAGGAGTATCGAAGAAAAAAAAAGCGACTGCTACAAGGTTGACTGGCTCCTGGTACAGTCTGTGGTGGGAGCCATATATTTCGCTTAATTAAGATAAGGCTGTTGCTTCTTTGCAGATTCCACTAATACAGAATTTATTGATGCAGCATTACACAGCATTTTAAAGTGATAAAATACAGCTGACGCAGAAGCCAAAGGCACCCTGAACTGAACACCAGAGAACACACTAATAGAGACAGATCTGCGTGCCTCGGCCAAGCAGGAGTGCTTTCCACCAAATCCAATATCTGGTCCTGATTCAAGGAAGCAAGTACTGATTTAAAATTCATTCCTGCCAGCTTTTGCGCTTAGGCCAGGCATTCAGCCCGTTTCCTACGCATCACTTCAAGGGGTTCAGCGTGCCACAGATTCAGCCTGGGAGCCACATAAGCATGGAGTGGGGACATTTCTGCAACCGCAGCCCCAAGAGCTGTGTGATGATCCAGACCTCAGTTACTGAAGGTCACACTACGTCCCACTTGCCTGCTACCTGTCCTAGCTGTGTCTTACATCCACACGTAAAACCAACGATGTTCCCCGTGGTGCTTGCCTCAGGGTTCAGGCTCCTCCTGGTTCGGGTTTCAAGCACCACATCAGGAGGGCAATGAGCCTTTGTAACTTAGGGTGATGGCTGGCATTAGCGGTGAGACGAGGCTTCAGCTGGCTGCAGGACTGCGCACGGCATTAACAAGTCACGAAGGGGTTTTTGCTCCCAAGAACTTGGAATGCACAGCGTAGTTCCACAGATCTACCCGAAATTATCATAGAAT
>NW_010260766.1:0-2634 GCF_000690775.1 Eurypyga helias
GCCGCCAGCCGGCACCTCCCGGTGCCTTCGGACGGGCGCCGCAGCAGCGCCCGGCCCTTCCCTGGGATCCCGCAGCAGGAGGGGCCCTGAGCTTTCCACGACTTCCTATTTCCCTTGTATACAACCTGTCAGCCCGCTGTGGGCACCGGCCCGTGCGCTACCCCTCAGTGTACAGAGCATAAAAACGGAGGGGGCGTGTTGCCCCACCACCTTAGCTTTCAGTAAAATTGCAGGAGACTTACTTCATAGGGTTTTAGGGGGGCATTTTCTAGCAGGCATAGTTAATACATTTTTGTTAACATCTGCGTTATGCTCAACAGGGGCGGTGTGCCGTTTCCCCTGTTCTAGGCTCCTCTGACGTGCTTATCTTAATGTTCCCATCCCGGACAGACAACTCTACTGCTTTTAAAAAACTAGCCCTATTTTGCCTACAGGCTGTAGTGCTGTACTCTTAGCCTACTGCACGTTCAGGTGGCTCCGTCTGGAAAACTGTGAAGTGCTTCCAAAGTATTGCGCTATTGTTTTTTGTGCTGTTATTTTGCAGAGTCCCTAGCATCAGGATATCCTGACTCTTGGAACAAAGGGGTTAAGAACAAAGAAAACAAATAGATGATGCGCAGTACGGTAGCCACAAGCATTAACACATTCATACAATGTACGGTTATCATTTTGTGGAAAGGCAAATTTTACTGGTTTTCAGTTCATATGCCTTCTTGTGATATTTTAAGTTTTTCTTATTAGTGCGTGTCGTGCAGTTACTTTATAAAACGATGTTGCTCCTGTTAAGGATAAACTAGGCAACTGAAGTCCAAAAGACTTAGAAGACGACTTGCCTACTGGGCGAGTTAAACCTTACACCTCAACTACTTCATTTCGGTTTTGAGCTACAAGGAGTTGCAGTAAGGGTTTTTTCAATTATTGTTTTTCATCTTTGTTCACCTCTGCACTTCCTGCTCCCTGATGGGACAAAGAGCAGAAGTGCTCGAGTACTGTGAAAGAAAGGCATTCCTTGCAGTGTTTCCAGCTTCACTGGATGCAAAAAGTACCAGGTATCTTGGACGAGAAGGTAGGCACAGATGTGCAACCCAAGTTTTAGATGAATATCTGAACATATAGGTCTTTAAACAAACTTAACCACTCTTGATAGCATCAACAGCAATCTTCCGATTTTCAGTTTTCAAAATCTGTGCCACCTTTTTATATCCTTAAAACTGCGAAAAAATTTGTGCCAGCTGTAGTTGGGTCACTTGGGTATGTACCTGCCTTGTGGATAGGATCAGGCAGCCAGAATTGAAACATTAGTTGTTGTATTTGTTTTCACTTACAGTTCTGCAGGTGCAAAGCAGGAGGTCAGTCAAAAAAAAAAAAAACCCTGAAACTGATATGTTGTTACAGTTGTAGTATTTCAAGAAGCTGTTTAACAAACCTGACACACAGTATGTTATTTTTTCTGGGAACATCAGTCTCAAATGAGATCAATGGCTCTAGATAGCCTGGAGCTTCTCCCCACCCACCCCCTGCCCCCCACTAGTTTAAGGATCAGCAGTTGTGTATGAAAAAAGAAGTGTAAAAATGTTGCCTAGCATTAATGAGTAAGTCTGTAAATTAATATATATTATTCTTACTTTTCTGACTGAATTTGTGCTTCACAGTTGTACTACAGTTCAGTGGTTACTTAGCCTTATTCATCCAAGATTTTGCAGTAACTGATTGACTTTCCTTTTGTCTTTTTTTTTGTAAGAATGGAGCCAGATAAATGCTGCTCACAGGAAAGCCTGGAAGTTATATATTTGCTTATGAGGTTTTCAGCATCAAAAATCATCTGCAGCATCACTCTTAGAGGCTTGAGACAAAATGCTCAGATTTTGCAAGTTCACCATTTCTCTGACCTCAGTCGTTCCGTGACAATTTACCCAACTTGAAGATGTGACCCCCACATAACGCTTTTCATTGCACCTGAGAAAAGCCATCAGGATTAAAACATACTCCTACACAGCAATGTACCCAGCCATTTGTGACTGTGTTGTAAACAGCCCTGGAGCAAGCTCGACTCACCTAAAGCTTCTCTTTTGCATTCTCACTTCCATCCAGACTTGAAGGAAATCCTTCAACAGGGATGGATGGCGTTATTGCTACTAACTGCATTTCTCTCCAACCCAAAGAAGCTTAAGTGATTACAAGAGAAATATAAATGTATTAGCTCTGGCCCTCGTTCATCCTGAGAAGCAGTGCCAATGAAAAGGCGAATGGAGTCGGGTCTGAAAACCTGACAAGGCAGTGTGTAATTTCGCAGGTAAGTACGAGAACTGGAAAAGACTTGAGGAAAGGAGTAGTGTGGTTGGAGAAAAGGGAAGGGAGCAAGCTAACAGATTGATAGCTGGTGTTTCATAATTGGTGTCTCTTAAAAAGTTTTACTTGTTTGCTTATTCACTCCAGAGTTATGTACTAAGAGCAGCAGCAGCAGCATTGCATGCCAGATGGTAGAGGAAGTGCCTCGTGTATCTTCCCACTCTACTGAAGCCAGCAGGGCCGTCATTAACCCACTGCTCTGTTTTTCATTGCAAGTCCCTTTCTTCCCCTTTTTTTCTTTTCCTTCCTTCAAAGAGAAAGGAGGGAGGGGGAAAGAGAAGGGGG
>NW_010260766.1:2665-31053 GCF_000690775.1 Eurypyga helias
GAAAAAAAAAGCCATGGTTTAAACTGGCAATAGCACCATCCTTTTGGCTTTGAGCTACCCTGTCCTGTGCCAAATATACTGTCTCCAGCAGCTCTCCCACAACAAATCAGTCCAGACACACAAAAGCTGTAAAAAAAGAATGGTGAAGAAAGATCCTTGATTCTCCCCCTCCACCCCCCTCAGCCTTTTCCTTTTGCTTCCCTCCCCAAGCTTCATTCCCCAACACTGACCTCCTGCTTGCCAGTACTGTAAGTGATACTGGGACCTCCAGCCTGCGGCTCTGCTGACAGCTTCCTTAGAGTACAGGCATCTTTGCCTTTCTGTATTAACAGAGGATTGCAAAGGAGAAGTTCTATTCTATTATTGCCATAGTTTCTATCTGATAGCTGATGTTTGAAAAAAAAAAAAAGACATAAATTAGTAGAGTGGCAGATTTGTTACTCTTGGAAACTTTGTTCTTTCAGCTGACCCACACCACTGCCCTGTGTCACAAGTTAGGAAGAGTACATACCCAAACAGACACCTGAAAAGGTTTGGTATTGTCTATTTATATAGTGTATTATTAAAATAAAAATGGAAAAAGACTACAGAGTTTTTAAAAAGTGGTTAGTAAACATGAAGCACTCCAAATTTAAAGACCAAAGACTATCAGATACTGATTTTTAGACAGTGTAAAGCTCTTGTCTTTAGATAGCACTTATTAGCAGAATTGTCTTAAATCAGTAATCACTTATGAAAATGATGCCTTTGCCTCTGTCTAGGGGTCACAGAGTCCTACAGAGGCAACAGGCTGGGCCATTGCCTGGGGTCAGAAACAAGTGATGACACCATCAGTGGGATGAAGTTTCAGAAGTCTTCGGGTGTGATGTGAGTTTACGGTAACAGAGAAGATTGTGAACACTGGGGCACAGCCCTGACACATAAAGTAGAAAAGAAAAAGGGATGCTGCACATTTGCAGGGCAGCCCAAAAGAAGGAATAGACAAAACCAGGAATGTGCATGAGTAACTCTTAGAAGGGACAAGGGAATAGAGTGCCTAAGAGGCTTGGAGAGTATGACAGAAGAAACATAAGCAGGCAGAGTTATGCAGAGCTTGCAAGAATTTTTCTAATGACCTCCTACGTTTCTTTCATTGCTTTAAAAATCGTAGTATGATTTTCTTATGCTTTGGCCCACATTTGTCTCTTTCCAGATGTCTATTATTTAAAATTTTATTCTTACTAACAAGTACAGTTACTGACAGTTATCTCAATCGTTGCCATCAGTTAATGAAATGTGAATAATTTTGCATGTCTTTGGGGACAGTTACTATGTATTTTCTCTAGAATGGGCGCACTGAATTCTATAAACTGTATATCAGAAGCTTTTTCCAAACCCTGACATTATTTTAATATTTTTACTATAAATTCTCAAGAATTTACCAACTTTTTTTTTTTTACTGCATACTCAAAGTACATAGTAGGATTTTTTTTTTTTTTTTTTTGTCTCCTGCCATCTCACTGGCATTTCAAAGGGAATGGTATGATGCACTCTTTGTTACTGCCTGAGTGGTGCACTGCATCACTCCCTGAGAGCCTTACCTACTGGGAAATGTTGAAGACAGGCAGTGGTGTTCTGTGGGTTCATGGTAATCTTTTGGTTGTTGTCATCAGTCAATCAGACTCCTTGGAAAAAAGTTCTGGAAGTGGAGGAGTGAGGACTGCTTGAGTTCTGTAGGGCAAGGAGCTAATTCCTTTTTCATTCTTAGCACATGTGAGATAGCACATTTTTATGATTAACAATTTGTACTACTAACTAAGCAAAAATGCTTGTGGTAAAGGAATAAACAGAAGTCCATAACTAATTGGAAACAGTGAGGTTGTGTAATTTTTCCATTGCCTGCTTTGGAAAATTAAAAGTTCAGCATACTGAGTTTGGTGCCTCAAAACTCCCACAGTACATGGTGAAATTCTATGTCTTTAAAGGAAATAACAGATAATAGACTAATCTCATATGGTTAATAAACCATAATTAGAAAATAATAATGATAAGCTGAAAAAGAAGTAAGTAGGGAACTGCCAGCACTATATTTAGCTGTGTTGTACAATGTATCTGATGGACTTTATTAGTTTATCTCCTCCTTCAATTCTTACATGCAAGCCAGATTTACCTGAGCCAAGGTAAAGTCAAGGGATTAAAGAAAAACTCACTGCCATCCCGAAAGAAGCTGTTATGTGGTGATCATTGCAAGGGCTTTGCAACGGATGCTTAATAATGAATTAGGGTAATGGAGTGGGAGGTTAAGAACACTGCACCTAATTGAAAATGTAGGTAGGAATCAGGTAGGCAGAAAATAATAACCTATTATACAAGACAGTGGAAAGACTAGTCATCATCTTTCTGTAATAACCCTGTAACAAGAATAACCGCAGCATCCTGCAGGATTCCTTTTTGTGAACAGGTGAAAAAAGACTGAGTAGAAAACTCTCATCTAGTTAGCCTCATCTAACGAGATGAGAGAAACATTTTCCTTAAATACATAACTAATATTAAATAACTGGATGGTCTCAATGAATTAAAAAGGATTACTGCCATCTTTAAAGCTAGGCATGTGCATACGTATTTTACTCACTTGGGACATTAAGTATCTAAAAATTATGACAGCAGTTTGAAAGATGAGAGTTGTGTCACATTTGAAATGTTTCTTTTTTCACCTATTACCTTAATGAGATGTCATGAGTGGATGTATAGGCTGTGGTATTCTTATCCCTTATAGTATATGGAAAAGACTTGAAGCTATGATATTGTATTTTCCTGTCTTATGAAATTATAAAAATAAAGTGAGTAGCCAAAAAATCTGCATTAAGTGATACCTAGTTTAATTTTTTTGTCAAAGAAAGCAGAGTACAGTAAGAATAATTGGGACATAAATATAATGAGAAATGTAGAGGAATAATAGGGCTTGCTCTTTCACTTGGAAATCAGATATCACAAGATCTGATAGCTTATCTGTTTAGCTTTCAAAATGGAGAGGAAATAATAATTGACTAGGAAAAGACGAACTGTTTAATATAAAATTAATACATATTTCTTAACTTAGGCTTGTTAGATATTTGATGGCTGCACATACTAATATTTCAGAGTATCTATTCCTCGTTATTCTTCAGTTCTTGTCCTTTTGAGGTTAATAATTAATGATGAATTTATCTCTCTGCATAATCCCATTTAGACCCTATAATGAGCATTAGGAAGGCAAATGTTAGGGATAGGCCTTGTGCAGACCTCTCCCAAATTTACTCCTATGTGCAATGTGAGAGTAAAGTAATACAACTGAGTTGGATTTTGCCTGATGCCACATACGTTCTGCTTGCAGACTTGTTACTGGCAGTGACTAAATAAGCTTGATACTTTGGTCAGGTTGAATACCTAGGCCACTAAATTATAGCAGAACAAATACAGATGTGTATTTCGGATGAAGTATCTGCGGTACTCGAATACCATCTCTAGATTTATGCTGGTGCCATAAACACACTTTGCGTGTCTTTGTTCTGTCTGCACATCAGCTTTCTGATGATGTGCGTACCCCAAAGCTGAGGTTACTTCCCTCCCTCAGAAGTGCTGCAGCTTCATTTCCCTCTTTGCATCTCGCATGAGAGTAGCGCGTGCAGTTTGCTGTGGGGATGGACAGGAGACACAGCTGGGAAGTCGTGGGAAAGGTCTAACAACGATGCACAAACATCCTAGTGATAAACTGAGCTCCCTCTGACCTAGTTTCTCATGACTGCAAAATCAGGCCATATTTACTGTAATCAAGCTCTTTGGGTTTCTTACAAATGCATTTGTGTAAATGTAGCTCCACCAGTGTCAGCAGCTTTGGAGCTCTGCTGTCACCCCTCTGCCAGTACTTTACTTCCATGCTATCCAGCCCCATTGATAATCACGCAAACACGTCAGTTCTTCTTCACTACAGCTTTCCACTCGAAATGTAGTCTTGATGATAATGCTGCAGAAAGAAAAAAACTCTGAGTAGACAGCCTAGGAGGAAAAGCTATCTGCAACTGGTTAAAGGCATCCACTAGATCTGCAGATGGCAGGGAGGCTTTCTGGAAAAGCTGTTTCTCTCAGACTTACTTGGGCAGGCTGCTCTCAGTAATGCAGTTCCAGCTGCCGTACGCTTTCCAAGATATCCTAACCATATGTAAAACCATAAATGTTTACCAATGTTTCCTAAGATATCTATTATGATTAGTTTGTTTTGGTTTTGTTTTGGTTTTTTTTTCAATCCAGGCAATCATACATAATTTTGCAGTGTTCTGCACAGCCCTTATGATAGCAATATTCATTTAAATACACAGTATATATAAGATTATCTAAAAAAAACCCCCCTAACTAATTGATCAAAATTGCAGTAAAAGAGAACAGAATTCAGGTTATTTTGATAAGATGACCATGCAAATACTGTACCATATACAGATTTTTCTCAGACCATAGACACACATCAAGATGTGATCTGTGGTCATGGTATTGACACCCAAAAACATCTCTTTCTGTCAGTAGCAATGCCATTTCAGAAGTTTTCATGTGGGTTAGTCAGGCCAAAATTTCTGCTTCCTTTTCGCTATCTGTTCAGTACTAGAGACTATATTTACCTGTGCTTGATCTATGTTTCTGAGGTCTGCAGTATCATATGCCGAGTCAACTACAAGACATCACTGGTTACTTAATCCCACAATTTTAAGACTTGTGGGTTTCTCTCTTTTAGCTTGCCTTCTGCTGACAGAGATCCTCTAGAAACAGCAGCATAAAGCTTTTCAGCCACATTTGGGTGGGATGAGAGAGCGAAACATAAGAGTGATTGCTCCCACAAATATTTTCTGCCATCCGCAGCTGCAGTCTGAAGATGCTTAATTCAGAAACCAGACTCAGATCCTTAGGATGACAGGCACCGTCTTCTCGCTGTAAGCGTGGGCTTGGCAAAGTGTCACCCCTTTCTGAAGTCTGCAAAGTTCTGGTGACACTCAGAGAAGCTGACTGAAGGAGATTGCTGTGGGTCTCCGTTAGCCAAGGAAAGAAAATCTTGGTGCTCAAGGGAGCACTGAACTCCCAGGGACAACTGTGCTCCCCAGTTCTGTATTTGCTTTCTATACAGCTCAGTTCACGCTCTTGAGTGCTTTGAAAAGTGGAGATGTTACACAGTGTTTGTTACTGTGTCCCAAAATCAGAGTTAAAAAGAAGTCTAAATGATGGTCTAGTCTATCCTCTTGCTAATACTGGCTTGTTTTTAATGGAGTATGATGCATATATTAAATACGTAAAATGGTTTCTGTTATTTTTATCAGGAACTTCTTACGCACTTCAACGAAACCCATTACATAGTTTTTGCTGCTATTTTAAAAGTATAATATCAATGTTCAAGTAATACCAGATGAAACTGGTTTCAGCCACCGTTAACTCTGGCTTTTCAGAAAGGGAAAGAAATCCTCCAGTATTTCCAGCTTCAGCTGGAACATTGGCACAGGGAACAATTTAGTGGGGCTAGCGTGCAAGGAAGTGATGTAACTTTTACCAGATTGCGTGACTGTGTGGAAAAAAAATCAAACATCAGTTGGCCTATCACCTTATTAAACCACCAGTTTCCTATGCCAATGAATTGGAAAATGAACTGCATCTCCTTTGCTGACATTTGCCATCTACATCAGCTGTTTTTTTAACTGCAAAATCTCAGGTTTCCAACTGTGGCATCACATGTGCTTGTATAAGTCCAATAGGAAATACTTACTTAAGTCTCATTTTTTGCATGAACATAAACTTCCTTTTCTAGTCACAGCATAAACAGAAGTGCACGCTCATCTAGAGCTGCCTGCTGGTTCCTTACTATTTTCTTTTAAAAAACACAGTTTCCTAGTTCAGAGTACAATTACTAGCATAATGAGAATATTGTTAACAGTAGCAAGTTGGAAAGCAGAGTTTGTTTTATGAAAATGTCAGACTTTGTTTTTATTAGAAATTAGAAGTTAAAACCAAATGCCCATCAGACAGAATTTTAAAATTCGCAGGAAATCACCTCTGAGAAAATATTTTTTTCCTTTTCATGTAGCGAATATTCTGCTGAGATAACTTCAAAACATTGTATTAGCATAACAGATCCTATAACCTGATATTTGAATAACATTTAACCTGGTATTTGAATAACATTTGAATAAACATGTTAGAATATTAAAGTCTAAATAAATTAACAAAACAATAGCGAAGGGAAATTACCAGAAAAGGTCAGAATGCCATGTTGGTTGTTTTCTTAACAAAATGAGAAATGAGAAGCGACTTTCCCTCACTGAAAAAACGTTAATAAGAGGTTTTTTCTTCAGAAAATAAAAAATCATAACGCTGCCTTTTTTTGAGGCAACATTACTCCACTGAAAAAATTACAGCTTGCTGTAGCTATCTTACTTTTTTACCTGAAAGTGTGCAGAAGCAAGAGCAAGCACTGGACAATGTGAATGCAAAGAATGAGGATGCATTTGACTAAAGAGCTCAGTGACTTGCAGGTGCCTTGTGTGTGGCACAGAAGAAATAGGAAGACCTCACAGCATCTCTGTAGCACTCTCAAATATCTTTGAACCAACAGTGGTAAAAAAAAACAGCCTTAGAAAGTCTGCAATTAATGCCCTTTCCTGTGGCTGGGACCAATGGGACAGGATGTACTGTGGTAAGAGGAACTGGCAGAAATTTCCCTGTTGAAGCAATATTTAATGATGGAGACCTAAACAGGAGGGGATGAATGATAAAAGAGAACTGTACACATTCAGTGATTGTCAGCTATTTACTAGGACCAGACATTTATTAAGCAGGCAATAATTGGTCTAGAGAAGATGAAAAATACTAACTTCATAGATTATATATTTAAATCTTAAAGGCAAATAATAGTTTTATTTAATGTGTACATCAATTTTAGGTTATTTTTATAATTTCCCTGAAGCATAAAGCCAAATATAACTTTCCTAATTGCTTTTTTCCCCCTTTATTACGAAATGCCAATATACCCCAGCATGTATGTGGGAGTACAAATCAGTTCGGATTAGATCAGTTTGGTAGCAGATGTGGTTGCAGTCTTGTTTCACTAGATGTTATACAAACAGGTCCTAATTATCATTCAAAAGCCAGTGTAAGCAACAGGGAGACTTTTGCAACGCTGACTTTAGATACCCAACTTGGCTACTCACTTAAAGAGAGAATGAGACAGTCACCAAGGGTACAATTCAAAGTACCCAAACTAGCCTTCTACTCTGAATCACCATATCACGGAGCCTGTGTCTTCCCTTTGACTCAAAGAGGAGCGATGGGAAAACAGCTAGATATTTGAACCAGCCAAGTTTTGTTCTGAGTTTTGGGTAGGCTGCTTGCACCCTAAATTACAATAACTTACAGTGGAATAGCATTTGGCACAGACCAAATGCCCTCAGTTGTAACAATTGCTGTTTAACAATTGTTTAGTAGAATTCATCACGTCTTTGACAGAAATCCAAACAGCCAAACTTGTCTTCATTTTGTTTTGAGGTTCAAAATATTCCGTTGCTTCCTAAATAAATAAATAATGGAGTCAGATATGCAGCTCGGTTTCTGCTGAGATCGAAAGTGGAAGGATTAGAACAGTGTGGAAAGTGCTACCTTTCAATTGTTTCCAGGGAGAAGGAGCTCATGAAAAAATTCTCATCTTTGGTTTTCTGTCTGAATTCAAGATGCTAAGATAAATGGTAGCAAACATTCAGAATTTTAAGTATTTTAAAAAAAATAATATGGACTCTCCAAAGCTTTTGAGGTTTCCCTGTTACCTACTTGAACATATCAGCAGCATTGCTTGAAAAGCATACATTTTGCAAATTCAGACTTCGAAGCTCGAGAAAACAGCAATAGTAGTGGCTGTATGAGTGAGTATTCTTGTTAAGAGAATAACCAAAACAGTCTCTTTTTCAGCAGTTTTCACAGTGTCTGTTCTTATTTGTGGGGTTTAACTGTATTAATGGTATTCTCTCCCTTTTCCTCTCCTTTATACAGCCCTTATTGGAAAATGAAAGAAAATGAGTTGTGCTGTTTGAAATAGTCTTACATCTCTACAGATGTCAGCTCAAGAGTATCCAAAAGATATGTCATACAGTATGCATATTCTTAAAAAGTAATGTACTTGTTTTCTGAGCAGATACAAATTCAGCTCCCTGGTCTATCACACTGCCTGTATGATATTAAGAAATTATTTTTAATCAGTTTGGTTATATCTAAGCTGCCTAAACCCAGGAGTTCCTCCTGGTGCCAGGGATGGCAATGTGAGACAACTCAGGGCTGGGATGAGATCGGGACCCTACTTCTCTTTTCTCTCTTGCCCCTGATTTCTCTGGGAAGAAGTCCAGGGATGTAAGCTGCAAAAGCACCATGCTGCACCGGATAGTGTTGGTTGATTAGGAAACCCCAACTAATTGGCTTATAGCATCTTACACCTGCCACGTTGTATAGCTGTAACTGTTTTCTTATGTCTAATATGGGAATAGAATCACAGAGTGGTTTGGGTTGGAAGGGACCTTAAAGACCATCTAGTTCCAACCCCCCTGCCATGGGCAGGGACCCATTCCACTAGACCAGGTTGCTCCAAACCTTGAAGACAGCCAAGGATGGGGCAACCACAGCTTCTCTGGGCAACCTATTTCGGTGCCTCATCACCCTCTCCATGAAGAATTTTTTCTTGATATCTAATCTAAACCTCCTCACTTTCAATTTAAACCCGTTACCCCTTGTCCTGTCACTACAGGCCCAATAGTGTTACCTGTCTTCAAAGGGGGAAAGCAAACATAGATGTTAGGAATAATGAACCTTTAGCATACTGCAGTAACAGGGGCCTTATACCTTTTCTTAGATACATACATGTATTTTTAAGGGTCTGTCTCAAACATAGTTATTCTGGACTATCGAAATTTATAGCTATCTGGTCACCCTCAGGGTTCAAATGCGATTGGCAAGACCGTACAAATAACAAATACATGTTGAAATGTAACACTGGTAGCCAGGTTCAGAAATGGTGGTGTTTTTTTCAGGGAGTCGAGTAGGAGTTCATCACTTTGCAATGCCCATGAGTCATGCCAAGGAGCACTGGCAGCCCTGCGTGACCTTGCAAAGTGCTGTCTCCTCAGCTAACCTCCAGGCCTGAGCATCTCGGTTTGCAGGATGTGTGAGCAGCCTTCCCCTGGGCCAGGTGTGGGCAAGGACGGAGTACTTGCAACCACCCCTGAGGTCCTCAGCAGGTGTAATGTTCAAGAGGTGTTAGATATGTCCAGCTATCTTATTGTCCCTTCCACTTGTTGCTGACAGAAAGTGTCTTGCATCTGTAGTTCCCTTTAATCTGAAGAAGTATTTAAAAGGTATTTTTTTATCTATCCACATTTGAACATATTTTGTTCTTTTATTATTTGTCTTGTCTTGCCAATAACATCTGGGCTATCAGGGCAGTTGCAAACTCTGGTAACAGCAACAAGCTCTGCTGTTCACCCGTGGCTGACGTGTGAACGCTACTGAAAAGATTTGGACATAAACACTAGTTTGGACATAAACATTTGGATCTGTGTAACTTGAATATATGATAAGGGAAAATTTAAAACATGGTTATGGCCAAAGCAATGTTTTGCTCAGAAAAGTAGAATAAGGATCAATTCTGGTCAGAAAAGTGGGATAAGGGCCAATTCTAAGATTCATCTTTCATAGCCACAAGTACCAAAGGCCTCAGTTACTTTATCCCCTGTGTTGTTTGGGACAAGTCATTTTCCTTTACACAGGGAAGAGTACTTACCTAATTCATCTTTCATTTCAGCTCTGCCATGACTGATGGATCAACTGAATGACTACAGCTGGCAGCCCCAGCCCACACCTGCAGCCTGGCCCCTGTTGGGCAAAGTCATAGGCCTGGCTGGAGGCTGAGATGCTCTGGAAGTGAGACGTGCTCTGGAAGTGAGATGTGCTCTGGAAGTGAGACATGCTCAGAAACTGCCCTGCCTGGCCTATCACCAGCACTGCATTCTGCAGCACTGAAATCAGCTGCACCAGATCCTTGCCTTCCCACCTAAACTTGAAAAAAAGTAAGCTGATGTTGGGGCAAGCCAGTTTGCTGTGCATCCTAAGCAAAGGGATGTGCATCTCCAAGAGGAGCTAGCACTTAAATGCTTGTCAGAATGTGCTAAACCATATAAGAGATGTGAAAAAAATAAGACAGGGAGGCAGAAATTACAGTGTGTGATTTTTCTGCTCCAGCTGTGTGTGGCCTTGGGTGGGAAGAAGATCTTCCACCTGAAAGTAACGGTATCTTGTTTCTAAGCAGAACTGATGCGCAGTAATAGAATTTGGAAAGTTGTCATTCTGAATATCTGTAAGAAATTTCCATGCATTTCTTTCACATATGTTGTTTTCCACGTTACAGAAGATATTTGTTTCATTTTGTGGTTAAATTTTGCTAAGAATTTACATAAAATGCCTCCAATTGTGCTACACTAAAAAACATTTCAATATATTAAACCCTGTTTCATTAAGAATCAGTACATTTTAAAAACTGTAAGTGGTAGGTTTCTAAGAGGACTCCTGATTTGACTGTCCTGATTCCAGACAAGCCTGTTAGAAGCATACAAAATGAACTGATTTTCAGGAACTAACGAATAAGTATCATCTGACTAAGAAGGATGTCTTTTTAATATGTAGCACATTGGTATCATAAAATCATAGCCTGAAGTTTTAAGTTAGGATGGAAAAGTTATAATAGCTGAGGAAAAGGTATCATTGTTCCTCAAAGAGCCAAATTTCCTTTTAAAATATGTAGTATCATGTTTCTTGGCTGGACTCATTCCTCCCATGCCATGGAATATTATCTGCATTCATGGAGCATGTCTAATTTAGTGATTTTACTCTATTATATATTATACCATGTAAAATGCCTTTTACATAGACAATGTAGAACCTTGTATTTGCTTAGTACTGCACAATGAGCATTGCATGTTTTCTAGAAAAGCATCCACTCCTACTAATGTTCATGTATGTGGAGTACGTACGTGTGCAGACACAGAAAGACAAGGCAAACACACCCACTCCCACACATGTACATGTGGGACATTGAAAATTGAACGCATAAACATCAGGCAGCGTGCGACTCCCTTTCTACACCTCTGGCTGAATTACCTGTGATCATTTTTTAAAAATAAAGGTTGGACACCAGCTGCAATGAAGTATTTTAAAATCCCCTTAATTATTCTATAATCAGAACTGGCTGTTTTTAAACATGACTTAGCAGAAGGGCATTAGAAGGTTTTGAGCAGATACGTGATGAGTGTCTTGGATGTCTGATTCTTCATACATGTCAGCTCTCAACATATTACTACCCTCTCTTATTATTATTCCTCCTCCTGTGGGAGGAAACTTTTGAGCTAGTCATCCTGGGGTCCCTTCTCGTTCACCGACAGAAATAGCTCATTTGATTAATGTGAGGTATTTACATTGCTATACTATGAGCTGAAAAGAGCTGTCAAAATGCCTGTGTCTTTCTGTTGACTGTCAGGAAGTCTCAGATATAAACATTCTTATTGTGGACGTATAAAGGTATAAAAAAGGTAAGGAGAAAGGACGCTGCTCCCCTGGCAATACCATGTGCTATCTGTGAAGAGAATTTACCACTCCCAGTGTTGTGCATGCAAAATAAATTACTTACTTAGTGCTGAGATTGCTCATTTGTACTCTTCAACCACTTTTCCCAATGCCTTTCTATTACTTATTGCTTCCTACCTTTTCTTTTCCTAGACGAAACTCCTTCTTAAATTTAATGGAGTAAGAGAATATAGTCAAAGGCTTCAGAACTAGGATATTTTTTGTTATAAAGTTCCATAATTTCTTTGATAGATTTATTTAATATGTTGTATCTATGCATGAAAAAAATATGCATGAAAATATGATGGATCTATACATAAAAAGGTCTCCAGGGAGACCTTATTGCAGCCTTCCAGTACCTGAAGGGGCTACAAGGAAGCTGGGGGGGTCTTTTTACAAGGGCCTGTAGTGACAGGACAAGGGGGAACGGGGTTAAATTGAAATCAGGGAGATTTAGATTGGATATCAGGAAGAAGTTCTTCACGGAGAGGGTGGTGAGGCACTGGAACAGGCTGCCCAGAGAAGCTGTGGATGCCCCATCCCTGGAAGTGTTCAAGGCCAGGCTGGATGAGGCTTTGAGCAACCTGGTCTAGTGGAAGGTGTCCCTGCCCATGGCAGGGGGGTTGGAACTAGAAGGTTCCTTCCAACCTAAACTGTTCTGTGATTCTATGGTATTCATTTGAATTAAAAACTTGACTAAACAAGCCTAGGATCTACATGAATCTTGATATTTTGGCTCACTACCAATCTCTTACAAACTTTTTCCCATTTCCCTCACCAAAAACATTCTAGAGTTTCAGCCAGGGTTATCTATTTCCATATGCAGCCTGTGACGGAAAAAGAGCTTGTAAATATTAACAGCTATTCCATAATGATAAGACAATTAAATCAAATAGCACTGAAGAACCCTGGTAGAATTTTTTCCCCCTATATAAGCCTAAGGAATTATATCAAATCCTATTATGTAGCCCAAGTTTCAGAGGACAGTTAATGACAGAAACAGTAATTACAGGAAAGGCTACCTCAAAGAGCCGGAGTTCCACATCAGTAACGAACTGTTACTGATGGATCAAGAAGATAAGGCTACCTTTACGGAAAAACGGGAAAGGGTCTAAAAACAGATATTCCTGTTAACAATGGGAAAATATCTGGAGAAAAGCCAAAGCCTCATTTATTTGTGCAGCTTTTAGGGAAGAAAGTACTGTAATGTATAGCTGCCATGCTAAGAATATGAAATAGCAAATGACCAACCAAGAGGCTATTCAAACAAAAAAATCTATCTTTAAAGGTAGCGTATAGGATTTGTATACCACGAAGGTTTTGTAATGCTTATGTGGATGGTTTGCAGATGTTTATAATGAGAAACACAACAGTGTGCGTTAGCATATGAAAGGGAGAGCCGAGCACAGTAGGGAATCTGACTTCCTATCACATGATGGAGCAGAGCACTGAAGGAGAAGAGGTATATCAATTTTCTGGTGCCGGGAGATGTGAGGGAGATCTGCAGCTGGCCAGAGCCAGAGGAATTACTTTGTTTGGTATAACTTTGTGAGCCTTCATGTGTTTGTTTTCCTGGGGGCAGGAGCTGAAACCTGTGGTGATGTGATAGTACTTGACTTCCTGGAAGCAGGAGATAGCCCACCAGATGACTAATTGCCTCAGCACACGGGGGCGGCCAAGCCAGCTACTTCCTAGAATCTCCTGGGTCAGTCAATAGATTGTGGTAAAAACTCCCACTACAGTTCCAAGGGGATGATTAGGACTGCTGGCACCTGGCTCTAACACAATTTCAGCAGAGGGATGGCTGAGCAGCCAGAGAGCAGAAGCAGGGAGAAGAGGTAGATGAGGACAGGAGAAACAGACTGCCTAGGTCTTGTGAGGTTTCCCATCCTTTGGGGAGCCCAGGGTCAGCTGAAAGTGGCAAATTCAGGCATAGTTAACAATGGACCCCACCTGTACATCAGATGAAATTTTTATTGCACGTGTAGGGTGAAATAAGCCAATGTGTAGGCAGAACTTGACGGCAATAGCAGGTATTCACTACAGCTGCTCTCTGCTGCTGGAGCTAGAACTAGACCTCCACATCTGCGAGGGGGATGTACTTGTTCCTCATTTTTGTCGACTGGTAACTTCCTGGACTTCCAATTTAGGAGAGTCCCAAGTTTTACCCTACCACAGCAATGAAATTCCAAGAGCACCAGGTCTGTAATTTAACAATAATCATGAAGCCAGTAAGTCACAGTTTTGTTTAACTGAGACCTGGTTAGGTCACATCTCTTAAAAGTAAATGAGTAGGAAAGATTAAAGTGGATTCAGCAGCAAATTATTATCTTTGACCACATACTACCAACCAGATAGCCTTATGCCTTTAAATCTGGGACAATTACGGTTTTCTCCAACACTATCCAATTACATGACGAATAACCTTGGCGTCTAAGGCAGGAACCTCTGATATGCGTCACTTCTTACCTCAAGAAGACTGTTTATCAGAGTTATCAGTGCTGGCTGCTGAAAAATCAGCCTGCTATTGTTACATTCCCATTCAGAGCATGCTGTCTTCCAAAACATCCGAGCGGACCTGACAGACTGACGGCTGGGAGTACTTTGACATACTCTACCAGAGGGAACTCCTGGGGGGAATAAACCAACTGCATTCATTGCACTTCCTCCTTTATAGTGTGTGATAATCTAGCTGGGGAATGCAGGGACAGTCTGTCCTGTGAGAGACAAAGTGGCAAATACATATAGGAAATCTTCAGTGCAGATTTCTGATTTGCACTGATTTCATTCCAGGTTCTTGTTAATGCCAGTAGTTGCAAAGTACAAAGACAGAAATATCTTGCACTAAGAAATGAAATGTCTTTTATATACGGAGATCAATCACTCTCAAGTACAGTGAAGCATTACATTTCTGATTAGCCTTAGATCCCACAAGCAATAAAGACTGAAAATTGTTATTAGAACAACAGGTGTTATCATTAAAATGCTTCCTAAGAATAGATTAGAAGGTAACATGAATGAAGTGTGTACAGTAACATTTTGTACTGTGTTAGAATAAGAACAGTCTTTATAAAGCAGAAAAACAAGTCATGAATTTCATTACAGAATTGTTTGGGATATTCTTTAATAGAAAGAGCTATTTGGTATATTATATATTTAGCAACTTAGCTATATAATGTGTTAATTACCTGGGGATTTGCATTTAATGTATTTAAATCTGGTTTAAATTTTGGGTTATTGCTTTAAAAACATCTACTGTTAGAAAGAAAAATCATCTTCCCAGCTCTTTGTCAGAAAAAGAGAAGCTTTTGACTCATGGCTAATAAAACTTTTATTAATAATTAAAGAATGCTGATGATTAGAAGCAGCCTACAGCTGCTATGCATGGATATTACAGATGAGACCTATCAGTCTGTTTCTTGCTGAATGTGAGCACATGGCATCGGTCATCAAGATGTTAAGGACTAGGTCCAAAAAATGTTCCTGAAATGGGATTTAGGAATTCCCAATAAGATTTTGTGTTTAAATACAACGACAAGACCCTAAAAGCTCCCACTTAGCTTTTGTTTGACACTGAAAATGCTTCAACGCTGTGCCTGGTGCAAATTTCTTGCTTTGCTTGCTTTGCTTTTTAGCCTCAAAACCCAGTCAATGTCTGAAAGATCTGAGTGTGAGCATACTCAAAAGCACCTCAGAGTGGGGCAGAGCTCCCAAACCACTTCGGCTTTCATGTTTCCATCTTATTTGCATCCAGATATGAGGCATTCATCTGCTGGAATCCCCTTGCATTCACTCCAGACAGTGTTCTCAGCTCGTGCCAGATACAGCGTGCAGCTCATCGCAAGCTGTAGTGGTGACCATGGCAAAATAGCACCAGGAGAAAAAGAAGTGCATTTTGTTTATATAACAATAAAACTGCACATGGAATTTATATAGCAGTTCAGCATTTACATGGGTTAGCCATAAAATAGGGCGGGGGGGGAACTTAAATTTTGTTGTCTGCTGGGGGGAATGCTTCTTCCACAGCTTGTAGCTCCCTGCAGAACACCTTGCCTCAGAGTTAGGTGTGCTGAGCGGAAACAGCCTGTCTATGCAAAACAGAATTCAAGGTTGGTTGTGTATGCAAGTGCAAGAGTGAAGTGGCTTGTAGTGTAATGGTTGTGACATTCACCTAGGATGAGGGAGAGTGGGGATCTTGTCTATGCTTCACAGTCTGCTCTTGGGTTTTGCTGCATGACTTCATGGGGACTCCTGGTTCAGAGACCACAGTGTAGGAATGCTTCTTCAAGTAGTGTGGGATCTTAGTTAGAGATTATTGTGCTGTGATTTAATAATTTTTTTTTTTTTTGGCTTTTAAACTAAGTCTTTTTTTAATTTAGGATATTTTTAAATTTAAACTAGCTTTACAGTAGCACTCTGTGGTTTAACAGTTGGTCAGGTGCTTGCGAGCCAAATCAAATGCAGGAGTGAGAGTCCTCAAGTGAAGAGGGACTGTTTGTCATTAGTTTCTTCGTATTCTTTTTCTAATTGGCTGATAAGCTATATCCAGATGCTTTCAAAGCCCCACTGGGACTGCAATGACTGTTTCAATATTTAATAGCTATAGAAGACAGAACCTGCCATTCCCTGTTCCAGTGTTGCTGCTTTATTTAGTGGATATGTATTTGAGTTCCCCCTTTGAATTGACATTTGCACTTCTCAGGCACTCTGAGGCTCAGACACAAATTGCTGTGATATTCTGCCTCAGAGAAATTACCAATAACTTGCCGCAAAGCCTTGCATTGTACACCAGCCAACATTTTAGGGTAGCTTTATGAAGACAGGGAAAAGGTAGATCTCCTACCAAGACCGATTCACTCAGTTTGATGGCCTGGCTTTGGGAAACTGGATTAAAACCAGCTTTTGTTTTTGTGTTTGTTTGTTTTATTATAGTCAAAGAGTAACTGGCAAGTGTTTGTACACCAGCACTCATGGGAGAAAGCAGCCTGGAACGTGGGAGCAGGTGTTGCGTTGGCCAACCTGAAACAGAGTGAGGATGACTAAAACCCTCCTTCATTCCTTTCCTTTGCCCAATTAAATCCAATTTAGAGCAATGCATTGCTACACATTGCACCAGCAATTAAAGGGAATAAAAGACCAACTTACTTTACAACTGAAGAAGTCCTTTTTTAGAATACCGTAATAACTGCTCTCACAAAAGACATGCCACGAGATCATCAGTGAGCAGAGGGTGTTAAGAGCAGAGTTCTACATCTTGACAAGCAGACAGCTCCTCCATCAGCAGGACACTCTCAGAAGGTACACAACAGCACTAATCTACAGGTGACAGCCACTTTCTACATCAGCTCCATCACTCCCACTGTGTCATCCATGTCCATGTGTTAACCCAATTCTGTCTTACTTTATGTCAGGTAAGTTACTACCACAAAGCAGGGTCACTGCATTTGGGTAGAGATCTTACTTATTAGCTCTAAGTGAATAAGCTCAATCAAGGAACATGGTAGAAAACTGGACTTTTTGGCTACAAAATATTTTTATCAAAAAGTTTCTGAATTCCACAGGGATTGTTTCTCTTTGTCAGAGCAATCAAGTGCTCATGTTCTTCTATAAACAAAATTTCAGTTCCCATCTGGAAATACTGGATTCAGAGATGCTGTAGGAATCTCTCAGGTGAGCCTTAGGGTGTCTGTCTCTATCCCATTTTCCTCTGTGACTGAGGTTACTCAGCCAAGTTGATCCTGCTGTGAGATGTCACCCGGGACTCCTGTCATATGATGGAATTACATTGTGATGCACATCCCACATAAAAGACTGAAGTGTACAGACCTTCAATGACCATGCCTGTAAAATGCTGCAGCAGCTTTTCTGGATCTACAGCTTGTTGCCAGCCAAAGGATTCCCACTAAAAATTAATGGATTTGGGTCTCAAGTTTTCATCTTTCACTGAAATTTAAGTACAGGATCTGATTTCAGGAAGACAATTTTTGCCAAACATTTCTGAAGAAACTCTTCCTCTAGCCAGCTTAGATGCATACTTGTTATCAAAGGCAGGCAAGTTTTTGAGTGGAAGAGAAGCAGACGTAGCAGCAGGAGAAATAAGGGCAGAAGCTGGATGATGGGCCCTGCCTATGTGAACCTGTACTTCTGGTGTTGCTGCTACCAGTGTGTCCACAATACGAGATCCTGCAGCACGTCTTGTTACTCTCGAGGCAGCTTCAGCAATAATATAAAAAACAGATGGACAAAGGTGTTAGTAGCTTCGTAATTCCTGCAGATGATCTTTCCATGTCGAGGAAGAAGCTTTCTGGCACGACAGTGTTAGAGGGATTTATGCTGTTCCCTCTTCAGAGCCTGTTTTGCAGAGGGAGGGCTTGAGGCTGCACAGCTGTCAGCCTAAAACCTTTCTAGATTTACTACTGGAAATCCACTTAAACATCAGTGACGCCCTCTCCCAACAAAGATTAAGAACAAAAAATGTCAAGTAAGAAATGTTCAGGGTGAAGAGAGAATTGTGGTTCTTCTGATTAAAGTCAAAATCTAACTCTCTCCCATCCCATCCTAGGATTTCAGAAAGCTTTCCAGCACACATCTGCCTCCAGTTTCCTCTTTGTTTATTCAGTCATCAATTATCAAGAGACTTTTTGTTTTGTCTCAATGAGCTGCACAATTTGAAGCAACTGTGGTATCTAAGATGGTTCTGCCGAAACCAAACACAGATTCCTTCATGGCACAGAGAAACTGGATTGGATTAAAATAAAAATATCCAAAACCAACAGTATTTTCTCTCTAAGCTGTTCGGAGGGTTATTATAATGTCATTTTCCCCCGTGAAACAAATAATACACAGACTTCAAAAACCCTGAGTGTTGTTCTCAAAAACAGAAAATAAATGAGATTAGACATCATGATTTATGACGCTTCCATTTCTCCTTTTTTAAGAAAAGGGAAATATGTTAATAATTAAAGTCACATGAACTCAGATTCTTTTGGCTCCTAAAATATTTTGACATGCACTTGCCTAAAGAGCCCTCTAGGATAAATGTACAGTGACAGCAATTGCACTTGCGCCTTGGAAGTGGTAGCTCCCTGGACATATTATTACCTCTGATTAAAGCAGTAGATTAACACCTGTTGTTATGCTCTCTGCTGATAGCAAGAAATTACAATGGAGCATCTGCCATTCATCTTCCCTTTCCAGCAGAGCTCTGTCAGTGACTGCTATTGTTGCTACATCATGTAGCTACTAACCAGGGACTCGAGTAATTTATGCTGCCCCTTAGTTTGCTGTCACATCCTCATGACTCCTTCCATAGAAGCAGTCTCGTGGCAATTTTAATTGAACATTTGCAGAATGGTTGGGTGTATTGGCAACTCTATTTGAGGTTTCCAAAGCAGAGCAAAATAATACCAGTTTAACAACGATTTAACAAATCATATAACAATGATTTTGTTGTATGGCAGATACTGACGCGGGTCTACAAATACAAAATGCTGGAAACCAATAGGTAAAGAAATTAGGTTCCCTTAGAAAATCTTTACAGGGTAGTTAGAGCTGAGGGAGGTAATATTTCTGTCTTTCTCTTGGACAAGCAATGACCTGCCTCTTGACAAACACACCTGTCTCAGTGATCAAAGTGCCAGAGCATATTCTGGGACTTGACAGTGCCCAGTCATGTACCTTAATTATAAATTTGTCTTCCTAGTTTTGTATAAACCTGAAACACAGCTCATGGGGTAAAAATATACAGGCTTCTTTTTAAGACGATGTCCAAGATTTTGTACAGTATTTAGTAACAAAACCAACAATAAGACAAAAGAACTTATATCTGCATGGGCTACCTTTACAAACTGTTATCTAACTGAAAGACACTGAAAATAACTCCCTCTTCTTCTTTCAGCATGGTAATATGTTTCTTGTTACGATAACGTTATACAACTCTGATGTCAGTTTATTACACTATTTTCAGATGGAGAAGTCAATTCTAGCCCACTAGTTCTTGCTTTCTTCTAAGAAATGACTACTTGCAAAGTGTATGTAATTTCTGTAATTTCTGCCAGTAATGTCTGAGTTCCTTTCGTTAGCACTCTGTTATAAAATGAAAAGATATTACAATATTAATTTTTATTTTATATGCATAAATAAAATGTAAGGATCTCAGTACTGGATGTCAATAAACAAAGCTCTGGAATATTAATAATTCATTTGAATTAAGTGCTAAATTAATTTTATTTTGTATTAATCTATAAATTCAGTGTGAAATCCTGACCTAGAGTTAAAAGGCGTTTTTCCTGAAGTTTCAAAAAAGATAGTATTTCACACTGGACTAAATCACATTTGCTATTCCTTATCAACCTGTCCTCATGAAAGAAATGCCTGATAAAGTTTTAGGTTGCATGCACAAATTGATGGCATGTGTACTGCAAACACTATCCAGGAAAACATACGCTTAAAACCAGCTGGAAATAGCATTTTATCTACATCCTATGAGCCCTCAGTTAAACCTTAACTCAGCTGAACAGTCCTGAAGGCAATGTGTGGGTACAGCAAGCTGTGTGTTAGGGCAGCTGCTGGGTGGAAGTCACAACTGGTGCTGACTCCCTGGCAAGGTTCAGAGCAGCGGGTAGCACAAGGAGAGCAGATTGGTTGAGTTAAACAGCCACAGTTGAGGCCCCAGGGTCTGCGCTGTACATGCTTCGGAGGATTTGGTTTGGACTACTTCTAATCTATTTCCATGGACTGAATGTCTAGCAGCAGCTAGAATGCACTAGAGGTGCTCCCAGAGCACACGGCTTGCTCTGTTTCATGGGAAAGTAATCCGATTTTGTCTGTTCTGAGACTGCTCCATAATGCAAACAAAAATACACGGTAGCTTGGGCTAGCATCTCAAAACCACACTCCTGATCTGACCTAAAACTAATGTGGACATACTCTTTACAAGGAGAGGATATAGAGTACCCTCCTTAGAATTTTATCATGGGGTAAAATGTGTATTTAAAATGTTATGAAAACATAAACCGTATTTCACTTATTGATGGCTGAATTTAATATTCATATCCAAAAATACACACAAATTTTCTACCCTCAAGACAGTGTGATCATCAGGCCAATCTGGCTTCTGCAAGCTTCTGAAAAATCTTTTATCGTGCTTTCAATTTATTTTATTCAACTAAAATCCAAGAGCTATTCAGATGTCAGAAAAGGTCCTGCAGCTGTGTCACAGGGTGAGAGAGAGAGAAATTAAAACTTTGCAGAGGCAATGAGGAAAAGAATTAAATTAATGAAAACAATTTGCTATCTACATTACTACAAATATGCTGAAAACTTAGAAATTGCTCTTATATTAAAAAACAATAAATTATCTTACAGATGAGGTTGATTAGCTTGATTTTCTATTATCCCCCATACTTGAAAGTTTAGAGCTTTGAACACCATAAAAAACAATGTCTGCACTCCAGGAGTAAGATTAATCTCCTCCAACTGCTTGCATCCACATTTCAGCTTCTTTAACAGTCAACAGGGAGAAATAGGCACTCCCTGAGTAGGGATCCTCAGGCCAGTTTTAGGTGTCTATGAGCTGAGTCCAAAGGAAGTACCTCTTTCTCTTTCTTTTCAGCTACAAAAGGGAAGATCAGATGATAGCTGTAGATTAAAAAAAGAATTTAAAAGATGTTTTCACACATTCTGGCAGATGAATCGCATTCCAAATATCTTCATTTATTTCATCTGCAGAGAGGAATGCCTATAAGGGAAATCCAGTAGGAGTACACTTTTCCGTAAGAAATACAGCAATCCCTTGACATAACTATTTGAGATTCAGAAATTCCATTTCTTGTTGCTAAATTGAGTTGCTGTCATTTACTACCAATATTCATAGTCACACTCCATGATTTCATAAGCCCAGATCCTCAAGTATTTGGATCAGATCAGGGCTTGAGCATGCACAGTGCTAGACACTGTGGCCGACCCTGGCATGGGAACTTATTTCAGCCTACACATTTTTTGGCTTCAGTGAAAATATGTAACTACATGCTTAATTAGTGTGATGGTCAAGGGATGATCTAAGAGGTTCACTTAATGCTTTAAGAAGCATGAGATATACAAGGAAACATAAGATTATAATTAGAAATCATAATTAATTAAAAAAAAAAAAAAGAGGAGAAAAAGGAAGTTAAAGCTATCAAGGAATGCTAACTATCCAGCTAGCAAGGCCAAAGAACAGCAGGTGTTTGATTTTCTGGGTTTTTCTTTTTTCTACTAAAGGTGGAAAAAAAAAGTCCTGAAAATAATATATTGCCAATTCTCAGTGAGAATGTTAAAATTATTAAAACTATTTCAGAACAACAAAAATTTTTAGCCTTGCAATACAATGAGGCAGACTTTACAACACAGAGCAGAGAAGAAGATAGGAAAATGCATTCTTAAGCTGAGAAGTTTATGAACATTTACAGCCAGGAACTGGATGTTTGAAAGCATAGGAACTCCATGGCTTTCTCAGACATAAATCACTCTCCTTACTTAGGGTAGCTACACAGAGTAATCTGTAGGAAATTGCAGAGACTATGAAATTGCAAGGTATCACCAAGTAATAATTAAAGAAACGAAGATTAATTGCTAGAGATGAGCTCAAACCACAATATATAAATTTGAACCCTTTAAATCTAAGTTGGGAAATTTTACATCTGGAGATATTATTATATTTATCTTATCATGAGGGTATGGCTGCCTGTAAAAACTGTGGATAACTGTTTTCTTCTCCAATTTGGTCCCATTAATAGAGCTAATAATTGCTTCTTTCCACCGCTTCCCAGTTTTTGAGACCACATTATTACAGCAGTACGGTTAGTCACAGCAATTCTCTGTACAGCAAGTACTTTGGGTGAACACATCCCACTCATAACAGTTTGGACAAGGAAGATGGGAAATTACGTGAATGCAGTCCATGTTTAGGCACGAGGTTAGGCACGAGGAAAAATCAAACTGTGAGGAAGCAGACTGAATAAGCACTTGAAATCTTTTTTTTTCCAACATGGGATCAGCAATAACTCATGTGACAAATACCATGAAATAAGATATGAGGTCATCTTCAGTAAATCAATCAAGTAACTGTTTCTCAGCTTTATCCAAGAAGTGCCCCATTAAAAAATTTTAAAAAATAAAAGGAAAGGTCTGGGAAACAAATCTCAGGATCCTCCTTGTCTTACATGTGTGTGCTACTCCAGATGGGGTGCAAGTCACAGGCCTATTTCTTATCCTCCTGCAGCCATAACCAGCATTTTCCCTTGTGCAGGGTCAGTGGGTGGAACAGCGAGCACCCAACCCCAACCTGTGTTGCCTTTAGTTTGGTGAGTAAGAAGAAGAGTGGGTGCTGTGCGTTTTAACTACGTCAGGATGATGAAAGCCTTGAATTCAAAGTTTAAACTTTCACTAGATTATTACATAAATGGGCAGCAGAATGCAATCCTTCTGTCTGCAGCATGCTTTGGACAAACAGGGAGGAACAACTTGGCTTTGCATGGCACTCAGTTTGCCAGCATTCGTAGCCATTCTTTGAGTGTAACTGCTGGGTAGGACTTACAGACCTGTGTTTTTGTTAAATGTAGTGTGTGGTGAGATACTCAGGCAAGTCAAAAAGCATTTTGGATAGAGAGAGAAATTGAAGAGTCAGGGGTTTGGCTATTTTTAGTTGGGGGAGAGTGGGCTTTTAAATCATCTTTTAAGCTTTGGTATCTCAACTGGATCCCGTGCTCCCAATGAATGGCTTTTGTAGATGTGAGCAACACAGTAGCTCTCCCTTCTAGAGAAAGCCATCATGGTTTGGTTACATCATACGGATGGTGTCAAATCCTCATTACTGCATTCCCTTCTAGTCCCTTGACACTCCTGTTTCTTTCCTGCACCGAGCTCAGATATACAACTGTATACGGTTCAAGTTAACCTTTAGAAAAAACCCCACCAGAAATTACATTTAGAAAAGTGTTTTATGTGCCTACTCAAAATGCCAAGGTCAGTTTTTGTCTCCTTCAGCACCCTTCTGAAAAGTAGAATACTACAAGACAAGTGGTTTTAGTCTGACCTGATTTACAGGACAGAACAGGATAAACAGGTGGTCACTGTCAATCAGCTACCAGGCTATATAATTACCTAAAATAGTAATTAAATCAAAATTACTACAATAGTAAAATGGCATTAGCAAACCTCTCTTTAAAATATACTAAGGGCATCAGAATTTTCAATTTATTTTATCTCTTTTACAATTTCTTAACCCAACTAACCAAATCATTATGAAACTAAAAGATGGATTTGATATTTACGTTCTTTGTGGCTTTGGGCCCAAATGTCATCAGAGTAAAGACAAAGAGTTCCTATTTGTTTAGCATGAAACCATAACACAATGATGAAATGGCACAATGACTGCGTGTGTATGCTGTAAGCTCCTCGACAAAGGTGTCTTTGTTGTAGCCTCATGCCCACCTGTTTCACGCTTTCTGTATCCAAGCTACACTCAAATGTAGGCAGCCCAGTATCTTGACTGGGGCGTTCCAGATAAAGCACGGGGAGATGCGCCAAGTCTTTAGCCTCCTCAGTACCACTACGGCAAAGAAATCATGAGTGTTCTTGGAGAAAGCAGGTGAGATTTAGAAAGTATTACATTTCAGGAGGAGACCGTGAACTGGGGGAGGAGGTCTTAAGTGACGTGAAGGAGCAATAAACCTCTGTTTTGATGGTGGTAAGGTCACAGAGATACCACTTTTTTTTTTTTCTTTTTAACATGTTTACAAACATAGTTGCAATGTCAGGAGTTAACTCTTATTTTTAAATTTTGTTAATATACGTGAATGATATTTTAGAAGAAAAAGTACTAGAAGTTATTTGAAAATCTCTACCTTTTGTCTGCTTAACTTGGTAGAAGAGCTACAGTTCCAGAAATCTTATCTACATCTTACTGTTCTCATCAGAATAAATTGTTGGTAGAGAGACTTTCATTGGCAGTTACAGTATGAAATACAAGTGAAAAGCTTAAAGCGTGGGCTTATGTATTTAGATTTGAATTTGTCTACATTAACAAGATATCAAAAAGAAACACGGTGTTTATCTTTCTGTATGCATTCACACCACTGCTTTGTAGTGGAAAAAAACCTGCTCCCCTTCATCCTGTGTTGCAAGCTGCTCATGGAATAGAAGCCTATCTTTCTGTAGCAGACATCGTAAGCCTCCCCCCTCCCACCACTATAAAGTTCTGAGTAATCCTGACAGGCAGCATAGGGATGAGCATGGATTGCTAGTCACTGTACATTTGAGGCCTTTTTCCCATAAACATATTGCTTAATTTTGCAAAGATTAATTCATGTGCTTATTTTCATGTCATTTGCACTGATAAAACACTTACCCTGCATAAGGTCAAGTACACGTGTAAGTCTCTGAATGGCTGGGATATAAATAGTCTGTATATTTGGCTATTTTGAACACCATAGCTCATGCATGCCTATCAGTTTCAGTGGAAGTTTTGGGTGTGCAAGAGATATAGGGTCACATTTCAAATGATGTCAGTGAGGGCTCCAGAAAGATTTGCAAGGCTGCAAAGCTTGACCAGTGCAGAACCATTTGACTAGCTGCCTCATTTCTTTTTCTCCCTCCACTTCAGGGTAAATTGACACATTTAACTGTTCTTCAGTATTTATTTTTTCCCACCAAGTTATATGGTTATTTACCTGATCAGGCTTCTCAAAGTCAATTTTAGTAGACTTTCTTTTGCTTTCCTGGTGAAGGTGAGTTCAATGGTTATGTAAGGCAGAGGCCAGCCAGCCAGAGCCTTGCCAGTACCCCTTCGTCCTGGCTTTCAACACAGTTGTTATTCCAGTAATGTCTCTCTCTCTTAAGCTGCGGCTGCCAACTCTGTTCAAATGTGTGGTGGTTTTTCTGCTGTGGGCAAAGAGCCACCAAGACTGAAGCTGGATCCACGAAACTCGTTTCATGGCTAAATGCCAATTCCTTTAACCATAACTCTCCATAGGTAATAAATGGTGGAAGTATGCCACAAAACAGCTCTTTTTTTTGGGCAGGGAGGGAGGTAGGCACCTCTATGTGCTGGCATATGAGAAAGTTTGTTGCCCCAAAGCAACAATGTTATGCTCCAGCAGTCTGGGGAAGGAAAAAAGAAAAAAAGGTGCTGCCCCCCACCTCTTTTTGGTTTTGGATTGCTTTTTTCTTGGATGAATTTTAAATGGCTATTTGTGAGGAAACTACTTTTATTCCAAACAAGGATTCATCTGTCTGCTTTTGCAAGGATTAAGTCTACACCAAAAGGGAAACAAAACTCACCCACATTATTCCCGTCTGCGTGGAATGTACAGTAATGAAAAGAAAGCACCTCAACCCTTTGCCATGGGGCGTCTGGAAGGCTCATGTTTTCATCTTACTAACTAGCTCCTTAAGGAGGGTAATTCACATTTCCCCTGGAAAAATCTCTGCAGACAGCAGAGTTGGCCAGCAAGAGATGTGACCTCTTCAAAATTTACCCAGCGTTTCAGTAAGGAGTAAAGAGCAAATCCGGTGGTGGAACACTGGTTACTAGAGTAAGAAAATAGACAATTTTATCATCCATCCCCCTTACTCCACTGTCAGCAGTAAGGTTGAAGAGATTAAAACCGGTGGGATCATTTAATTTTGCATGTTATGGTGAGTGCAGCTGACTACTTCTATCCAGCAAATATAAGGATAATCATATCTATTTTGTATAAACTGCTATTTCTTTATACATGGGAGTTTCTTTTCTAGTTGTCAGACCTTTTTCCTTCTCTACTAATCCTACAGCCTGATATGGGTCCGTTATTCTTTCCAGGACAAATTCATAAAACTCGGTGCTCTGCCATGTAGAAGTTATTGAATTAGCTTTGGATGAGCTAGTTCAGATGTGAGAACAGGTTAAGTTGCCTTAACTTTGGACTCTTCCAAGCTAGTATGCAATTCTTCCCAGCAGAGTTAATTAGCTTAGGCATCCAACCAGCAATTTTCACAGCAAACTAACCCAATTATCTCTGCGTGATACAACATTGTGTCATGTCTGAGCCCAGAATATGTCTGTCTACATATGGGAAAAATTAACCACAGGTTGTGCCATTGAAAATACCAGTGGGTGCTCTAGGGTGAGGGATAGTTCCCTTTTGCCCTTCATAATATGAATATCTGGACTAATAACCACACAGTGAGTACCTTGCTCAATTTTTGTGCCAACTATTGTTTTTTTAAGTCAAAATCATTCTAAGTAAAGGGCATAAGGAGCCCAGGGTTCTAACTTCCAGAATGTAGCATAAAGCAAAAGCTTTTTGACATCCAGTTCAGCATTATCTAGCAATTTTGTCACGGTCGAGTGCCCTCACTAACTTGCTAACAGCCCCAGCTTAAGCAGAACAGTGCAGATTTTCAACCTTGCGCTGGAAGTGCTGATGAGCTGCCGGTGGCTGTGGAGAGACTTGGAGTTTCAAGGGAAACCTCTGACAACACACTTTTATCAACAGTGTGGTATTTTTATGACCTGAATTACTATAGTACTTCAGCTTCTCATTGTGCTTATAAATTTATCCTTGTTGTTCCTAAAATGTGAGGAAGCACTTCTCTTCCCATTTTTAAAAGGATAGTGGATGTTCAGGGCTGTTTAAAGCCTTAGCAAATGCCAGGCTCAAGAAACCTGTGATAGGTTTAGGACGTGAACACAGGTCTTCGAAAGGCTAGGGAGGGCCTTCTGTAACAGTTACAAAAGTAGTATTGCTTTAACTAGCATAACATAGAGGATTGTAAAGAAACAAGCACAATATAAAGCACACAAGGGAGAACATAATTTTTTGTAAGAACTTTAGTACACATAATTACACTGACACTAAGCATATCTTGGGCAAAGCACATAGTTACTATCTATTATGTCCTCAGGAAGCACTGCTAAGCGACCATTTAATTTAGTTGTTCAAGTTATTTTTCACACTTGGGTAATAAATATCCATCACTCCAGTGCTGAAAGATGAGGGATTAAACTGATTCTTTTGCTCTTAACCTCAGGTTGATCAACATCTAGTCAGTTACCTACTTTCACTGTAGCCATTGTAAGCATTTAGGCATTCCTTTATTTACTAATTCCTGGCTTCCAGCAGGAAGGCAGGAACAGATTAAGTTTTTCACTGTAAAACCCTGTTCCTCAACATTTACAGAAAAAGAACCGCATCCACGTAGTCCGTGTTACCTCAAGGAATGTGGACACACCGTAGCAAGCCTAGTGTTACTCCTAAAAGCCTTTAAATTTGAAGCTAACCCAGAACCAGTAGTAACACCCAGACACAGACCTTTTCTGACAAAACCAGCTGTTACCAATTTAGAGTACTGCTCGATAATGTGCAGTTCCAAGTATGGACTGGTCTTGCGTCAAAGATGCCTGAGGAAATACAGTCAGTACTCCAGGCTCCTGTGTTTCTTTTCTTACTAAGTAATTACTCTCTTGCAGTTGCTGGGACTTGCCCTCTAGATTTGTGTCAGCACTGTGTCGCTGTTACAGTAAATGACAACACAACTGTTTCAGCATATTTCAAAGGCGTGCAGTCAAAAAAGATGTCCCTCTCTGAAGGCAAATTGTGCTTTGTTCACTGGTTACACCCACAGACATTATGATGCCAGCTTTGCATTGATCAGTGACAAACTCTGTCTTTCATTCTCTCAGAAATTCAATTCCCTTGCAAAATCTGAAACAGGACAGTACACGA
>NW_010260766.1:31084-40775 GCF_000690775.1 Eurypyga helias
GACCTTTTAGGTTGCATGATTTCTGGCTCCTGCTCTTCCATACAGAGTCCATAGGAAAGGAGGGTGAATCTGTGAGAGTTACCAGAACAGGACTACCAGAACCCCACTTATTTCTGTGATAAATCAAGACAGTGAAGTTTGTCTCCAGTAGGTGCCCTGAGAGGAGCCATATAATGCTAGTTTCTACTTCCCATGCCTCTTACAGAGCCAGTTGTGGGATATCCACTTGCACTTAGAATAATCTCAGCTCAGTGCATGATTTGGGATACCTTGGGGTGAAATGTAATATCCTGTATTATATATGACACTAGAGTCTTTAATTCATTAGAGACATTGAAGAACCATAATAGCAGGCAAAATAATTTTAAATACAAGAGGTGTAACCTCTGAGATTCAGTCACACCTTTGGCATGTCCACTTGGACTCATTTTTACATTCCTAGCAGTTTCCTTACAGAGCATAGCATATGTTCTTATTCTTGCACATGCATATAATACAAGACATAGATAAAAGTGTATGTAATGGAAACAAGATCTTGTTCTGCTCAAGGCTCCTAAATAATCATTTGCATTAAGGATGATGCCACATCCCCAATTTTGGACTGGCTTGTTATAAAAATGCCGAACAAAATGATGAACCAACCCATGCTGACAACTTTCATCTTCAGGTCATTTTTTCCCCCTAATGGATAATAACATTTGCATGGATATAACTTCCTTAGAGTATTATGAACTCAATGGTATTTAAGCTGTAGATTGTAATTGGCATGATAAAGGATCACAAGTGTATCTTTTCTGTCAGCTTGTTCCATTAAGAACCTCTAACCATGGATCATTGATGTAACAGATCATTACGGCCCATTGTGTCAGTTCATCTGTTGGGATCTGTGCTCTATAAGCATGACAGATTTCCTCTGCAGCAATTATAGTCTATTGTGACAATAGGATTTAATGAATATAAACAACCAACCACATAATCTGTTATTAGAGAACACAGTTATGCACCCAGATGGGAATTAAGTTCCTAGACGTTGCCAGTTGCAGTTTTTAAAATTGTAACTATTTCAGTCTTCATGTTATTTGATGCAATGCTGTAATTTAGAGAATACATTTATTTCAACCCTGGCAAGTGAAAGGTCTTCAGAATTTGAAGCCCAATCCTGCAAGTGTTCTGTGATTTATTTTTTTCTGAGCAAACACTATCTTTTAGGTTTTCAGACATTTAGTCCCTGTCTTTCACCATGACACTACCCACGCTGTTAATGTTTCAGAACTAGCATTGTAAATGAAACAAGCACATACAAAAAAATTGGTCACAGAAATGAATGAAACACAGCAGAACATTCCTGTATTGTTTCCAGAGAACAGACACTTCTACTTAACATTAATTTTTACGAATGATGGGCAAAGTGCTGCACCAGCGCAACTCTGTAAAATCATAGGTTTTTGCTGATGGATGCAGCTGAAGGTCTGCCCTAGAGGCTTTTGGTAAATATTTGTGAAATTAATAGTCTATCTCAAAGTACAGATTTTCAGCTTTTGAATATGAGTTCTGGACTCAAGTGCTTCAGAGGCTCCGAATATAGTGTTGGTACAGCTACATTTTCAACTATGCAGATTGGCACTGCCCAAATATATATATACTTTGTTTCAATAACTGAATATTCACCATAAACAATGTATTGATGAGGACTACATGTGGATGAGCTATGTAAATGCCACTGTGAATCATCACGGCCATTATCACTTACTTTTGAGAAGAAATGTCTAATTAAACGTATTTCCACATACTTCTTGTATCAAAAGGGGAAAAGACTCTTACCCTTACCTAGCATGCGAACACATTTGACATTCTGGTCAGGACTATCAAATGAGATTTCTCCACACCTCTGAAAAAAAACAAAGGATATATTTAGTTAAGGATCTGTGAAAATAACCCTGTCCTTGTCCTCTGAGACCTCTGTTTAGGTTTTGGAACTAGAGATGTTCAAAGACGGATTGTAAAAATGTCAAAATCAAAACATTTTCAAGTAGCTAAAGTTTGAGGAAGAACAGACATTGCTAATTTGCAAGGATGGATCAACAATGTATTCCAGGGTGTTCACCGAGAAAAACTCAAGGTAACACCTATTATCTTTGTTTCTATGGCTTAAGCTACTGCCTGATCCACGTGACTGTTTGTTGCCATCCGACTCACTTCTACAGGAGACCTCATTCACCATGGGTAGAGACTGCAGCCCTCCCCAGCATACTGCTTTAGTTGTCACGAGACTGCACCCTAAACAGGATCTGTGAAATGATCCAGCTGAAAACAAAATGAGCAGCTCTGCTGATCCAACAATTAGCATTTCTGTTAAAAGAACTTATTTAAAAAAAACCCCACTAATCTTAAATATTCATTAACAAAAGCTGTCATTTCACAAAATTTGTACTCTCCATAACACCTATGAGTAAAATTGTTTTCTTTTAAGGTACAAATAATTTGTCTCTGAGCTAACATGTTTTGTTAATGAAACATAATATTCCCATGTACACATACATTATCAGGGCTGACGTTCTGTCCTTATACAAACCCACTGAAGGTACATTATTAGAGTTAGGATCAGAACACAGAAGTGTTGAGGTATTTTCAAAGATAAGACATCATTTTTGAGTCCTTTATGCAGACAGGCATGTCAGTTTAACTGCCAGGAGACACATAATTGGTGTGGTTCATGCGTCTGATCTGGCTCCGACTGAAGTCAGTCAGTGTACGGATCCCACTCACTTCAGCAGTGGTTGGATCAGGTGCTACAAGAAAGATTCAGGTTTGTATCACTAGCCTCATATTTTATAGGCAAAAGTCGGCTGTTCTTCTTCATCTACATATTTATGGTTTTGGTGTCTGTGACCAAATGAGAATAAAACACAGTGGTTCAAGTCTGGAAAAATCACTGAGAGCTATCCGTTCCCCTTCCTCTTCCTTGCTCTCTCTTCCTTACGCTGTTTCCCCCTTTCAGCATCTAGAGCTTTCTCTCTTATGTAAGACAAAGTGGTTAGTACCGCCTTCTATTTTTTAAAATTTTCTAGTTTGTTTGTTTGTTTTGTTAATAAAAGTGACATTTTAAAACTTACAAAGAATCAGGTAAGTAGAAATAGCCAGAGCTTCAAAGAAGATGAAACACAGCAACAGTTTCATAAATGAGTAACACATTTGGAACTCACTATTTCTAAAATAGCCTTCACCTTGTGCACACTGAAATAAAAACAAACAAACAAACAAACAAAAGCCCATCTCCCACACAGAGTCTTTTCATATATCAGTACATCTAAAAAGAGCAGACAGACACCTATGTTAACCTTCCTAGGTGGGAGCACGTACTACTGAAAAACTGCAAAAGAAAAACAACACCCAGCATTTAAAAGTTCATTTTATGAATGCTTTTATACCAGCTCCCTAGCAGGAGACACAGAAATTTGCTGTTTATCCTTTTAGGAAGAATGTTAAGATAGCTCTGTGAAAAGATATTAAGATCTTTTCACAGAAATCTCACAGCTTCTTCATGACTATAAATATACTTAAACAAACGCAGAAGTAAGAAAGCACAACAAAATTCACTGTCTGCCTCATCCCTGGATTTACACGGCTCTTTGAAAACCTTTGGTTATTTTTGATTTAGTCCCTCAGACATATTGGATGTTCCAGGCATTATATAAACATCACATTTCAGGCTGGCAAACGGTATCTTACAATATCTAAAAATACTAACCAGTCCTAGTGTTGTGAAATTGGGAAAATGGCTAATGTTCCCTGGAGTTCACTAATATCCCACAGGATCCATTATGGTGATGGATGAACTTTGAAAACTTTGCAAGATTCAGATAACTGTATACAAGTTCATAGCCTCATCGGAGTTCCCTTTACCCCTGCAACCCACAGAACTGGCTGAAAATCATGCTACAACAGTCAGCCTAGAGATTTTTTCATTACTACCACTACAGCTGGAAATACCAGGAGGAAAAGCTGCTGCATCAATTTAATTTCTGCTTCCAGTAAAACCTCATAGGTACACATCAATGGGATGAAAAATAAGCTGTTACCACACTGCTCGGAGGATCCGAAAAAAAGTTGGATCCTGGATGTATAAAGCAGCACAGAAATGCAGCGGGGACTCATTTTTGCTCATCCAAAATATAGAATTATTTGGGCATTTTCTGGGAAAACAGAAAATGTTTTCCATGAACAAGAAATAAGGAATGACTTCAGGATTTAATCTTTAGGATTAAACTGCGACATTGCACCACTGCTATGAATTCCTGCCAGGGCTGGATAAGCCTCTCCTGTCCTTTTCCTGGCTTAGCTTATTCCCTATCTGGTTTGGGTTTGTTCTGCCTGCTTGTATATGGGGGCTGGTACCGAGAGACCAGGCCAAGAGTTTCTCTAGTCCCAATCCATTTCCAAACTAGTCCCAGAGCAGCTGCTTATTCTCTCCTGAAAGTTTCTAAGTTGGCTACAGAGTCGGTAGTGGATCCATCAGAGAGCAGGAATAGGAATTTGTCATTAGAAGCTGGTTATTCTATTTTCTAATTTCAACCTGTCAGAAAGCAGAGAGAGGAGGAAGGATAACCCCAGACATACCTGCTGCACATTCACAGACCTACTGAGCACGTATATGTGTGATCACCATCTATGTCTGCTGGGGAAGCTGAGAAATATGACAACCCTTTTAAAGATGGGCTGCTAAACAGCCTCTTGAAACTGCTGCTTATAAGCAGCACTGCCTGTATTCATAGGAGTCAGGTCTGGAAGGAGGTATAACTTTCCTGTTCCAGTTTAATAGAAGTAAGAGTATCAATAGTGAGCTGTGAAAAGCAGGCATGTTATCCACTTAGGATAAGCAATGAACTCATTAGGAGAGCTGCCTCTGAACCTCATTTCTTGAAATCTGTGGTGAGGTTGGATTCATAGTCCTGACCTACATCTGAAGCTCACCAAAGCGGCAAGATTTTACTCCTTAAAAATATGATAAATCATATTCTTGGATCTAAATAATACCTGAGTTTAGGATATTTTAAATCTCTGGGCTTCATGGTTAGGACATCTACAGCACTGGTAGGGCTGGCTGTGCTATATGTAGTCCTGGATGTTGGGCTGGTGAGTTTACATAGGCAGCCCGGCCGAAAACAATACCACTGGTTTTCATTTTCCCTGAAGTGAGAGAGGATTTGTTGTTGAAAACTTTAAAACACTGTTGTGTTTGGAAGTGGTCAGATTTAACAAAGAAATGGGTAAATACAACTAAAATTCACCCCTCCAAATTTTCATTTTACCTTCATATCTCTTGAATCCCTGAATTCTGGACTAGACTGTGGTTTTATTTTCTCTTTTTGAAGAAGAGGATAGTACAGTTACTTTCAGATAATAATATTTTCAGTAATATAGATGTATCTCCACATAGGATTGCAGCCTGGGAGTCATTATGCATGTGAAAAAGTCTTTATATTTATGTAAGAAAATAAATAAATAATCTACTCTCAACTCCCTTTTTTGAGATCAGATGGATGCCATGATTTTGAGTGTGTTACACAAGATGAATTGTGGTAAACTAGAATGGGACTTACTAGTCCCCTGTGGAAAAAGAGACCGAATCACGGAACAGCTGAAAGTGGAGCTTAAAAATAACAGAGAAAATATGAGAGAGTTGCTGTTAGAGAATAGGGATGAGAAGACATAGTATTCAGAAGAAATATGACAGGACTTCAGGTTCTTCGATGAGTAAATTGGTAAACTGGAGAGCTTGTAGCCAGCCTGGTTGGCTATGATGGCCTCGTACCACCTGTCAGAAAAGGGAAATACCATATTACACAGGAAGATGTTCCATGGCGAAAGACTCTGCAGGAGGAGGGTGCCCTCAGGCCAGATGACCTCTTTGCAAGATAATACGAGGACTACACAGGAAAATAGGAAATTTTCTGCAAGGAGCCTTGTGCCAAACAGTGTAAGAAAACTGCAGAAAATTAGGGCACGACTGACAGAAAAGAAGTTCATGCAGAGAGTGGACAGAAAATCTACTCCAGTCAGTTGTACTGATGCACTAATGCATCTCATATTGTTTCTCCGATGTTACCTGATCACTCACAGGCTTAGTTTCCATTTCCAGCATGCCTGGACTCACACCACCTGCATTTGAGGATTTGAGATATGTAGAAATAAACAGGGTGTATATACCCCAGATGGAATATGCCCTTAGTTTGGTTTTTTATGTTGTGGAGAAAACTTTATATAAAAATGTTTTTGAATTCATTCTGTTCAACTTCTATGTGTACAGTAAATTAAAGCATTACACATTTTAAGGAGAGATGCGAATCAAGTAATTGAAATAAATAGGGCTAAATATTTTACCTGTGACAAAACTCAGCAAGTAAAGATCTGAAAGTGTTTGTCAAGAGAATTGCAGTGTGACATGTTAATTTTCTACATATTAAATACATATAATTAACATTTAGCTATTTTAATAATTTTAGAGTGTATAATGGTTTAAAAATATAATAGGAGTTCTTCTGGCAGTAAATTTGAACATGCACAATTTTAACCTTTTTAAGCTGCAGACAACCAAGTTTTGAAAAGCCAGCTTAGTCAGTTAAAAGGTTATTGGAGTAGAAACCGTATTCACAGGCTTCTTCACTCTGTTCTGTTGTATTCTATTCTGCATGTCCTCAGTATGGTGTTCAACACTTAGGTCTCTTCCAACATTGCAATAATCAGTGAGATCCTCGGTGTATGTGATCAGCCAAAGATGACAAAAAAGATTGAATAATTTTCTTTTTGCAGGAGGTGACAGGGATTATTATGCCTTAAAATAGAGGAGATGCGTTAATGGCACATTGACTGCATGCCAAACAGTTTTTAAGAATCCAACTTTTTTTAAAGTAACCTTCTGTTAATATGCTTTGCTCTTACCAATACTAGAAAGAAATGGATGCTACAGAACAGCATAGTTTGCTAAAAGAGTTTTTAATTTCCTTTTTTTTTTTTTCCCCCAGAACATTGCATATAATTTCTCCTTCCTTTAGAAGTCAGAGTTAAAACATACTCATGGACACAAATGATTAAAATAATTTAAGGCAGAGCAAACAGCTTCTATGCTGCTGTGAAAAACCAGATGATCTCAGAGACAAAAAAAGGCTAGTTATTAGTATTTCTGTTTTCCTATTATGTTCCTTTCTCTATCACCTTTCAAAAGTACTTGAATAAAGTCCTCTAGTATGTAAAAACATCATTCTCATTGCCTAAGGATTTATAGATGTGAAGTCTGTTGATGTGAAAAGCAACACTACTTCTCAAGTCTTAACAATCTTTTATAAAAACTGGCCACTTCTTTAAATAGCTGAAAATTAGGGCAATTTTTCACAAGGAGTCAGGCTGCATGGGAGGAGATTTAAGGTGGACTCATCCTGAATGCTGATGAAATATCAGAGTGTAGGAACTGTAGGGTTTCCAGTGACTTCTTACACTTGTGGTATTTCCAGTTCTGCCTCTCCTCCCTGACAGGGACAAAGAAAGTACAGGAACTATGAGAGCAGACTGACATAAGCAATCTGTCCTGCCTGCAGTCTTTTCACAAGCACCTCCCTCAAAATCAAAGCCTTGTAATAATATCTGTTAGTGATTAAATCAATGTTTATGTAAAACAAGGAAGTTCCCTACCAATACTCTGCGTAATCTTGAGATGCACTTAAATGTCAAATACTTTTTGAATTTTGCTGAATCTGTACCCATGGCCTTTGTTGGCCTTAACAAAGGAAATCAAGCAATTACTTTTATTTGTTTAGAGAAAAAAGCTTTTTTTCTCTATACCACACCTTATCTTTAATTTAACAGGCCGGCATTTGATCAATTTTCTCTGGAGTGAATGACTGCAAAAAGTTCATGCTAGTCATATGACCTTGAACTGCCAATTCTGAATTCTTCAGGAATTTACTTAGTCTTTCTTACATGAAATTATGTGTATAATGAATACAACTTGAGAACTGCATATATAAACTCTCCCATTGGTAGCAAACACCACTAGAATCTTTCAGCTCATGAAATTGCCCAAGATCTGTAAAAATGATGATTGTTTACATATTACCTCCTCAGGCCTTATTACCAGTTCCCATAATGATTACAGGAAAAAAAAAAAATCTTATAATTCCCTTAAAATTTAGGCCTAGATTCGGCAAATTAAATGTTGCACTAAATTGGGCTGCAAAAAAGCACTCGTATCTTGAACTGGTATGTATTGTGTGTATGGCCACCCGTTTACAAATGTGGTGCAATCACAGCATACTGACAATTGCCTTTAAAATACTATTAGCAGCTAGAATACTACATTTGCTGCTCTTCAAATTACTACTATTACATTGCAACTATTATGTTGCAGCTGTACCATATTTCATGGATAAAATTTCCAGCTTCCTCATTTAGTATCAGAATTGAGGCATACTTAAAATTCAGGTTCTATTAACATCTGGATGATTTTCTGTGGAGTAGAATAGCTATGTCTGGGTAGACTTGTTTTGAGAGTTTCCAAGCTTTCCCAGAGAAAAAGAAGATTTCTCTTCCTTCCAGGAAGTTAAAACATGTTGCTCAAATAACCTTTCAACACTGTCAGTGTCAAACTCCAGCAGTACCTTGGCAATGCATTTCATTCTGGAATTTACCATGCTGTAGACCCTCAGCTAGTCTGAACAGAAGACACAGAAAAATGAGTAATTACAACTAAATTGAGCAATAATTCCCAACCAACCATTGTTGCCAGTAGTCAGCAACTTGTTTGTGGGCTAAATAGCCCGAGGTGAACCTTTAGGCAGTTCATTTTCTCACAAACCTGTGATTTACTATGGTTAAGAGTGGTTTGAAATGGATTAATGTTGCTGGAAAATTGATATAGCTGTTTAACTGCTTTGTTTTCTTCTGTTAAGGAAAAAAAGTTTAACAGTGTGTGACTTCATTAGGGAGGTGCCAGTAGCCCTGACCCCCCTGAGAATCTGTCAGCATTTCAATATGGCATCCCTGCTTTTAAGTGTTTATAACATGGACGCTGAGAGCCAAATCTAAAATTACCAAGCAATAAAAACGCTGAGTTTTAATAAGCAGCAAGTCACAGTCGAGCGTGCGTTAACAGGCGAGGCACAACTTGTAGGCATGTTCTGAGGGGTGCCATCATCCAAGTGATGTTAAAGAGCAGACTAATTTTTTACCCTCATGGGATGAATCTGTTTTACAGTTCATTTTCTAGTTTACATTTTAAAGAATGTAAAACATCTGTAGATTACGTAATAGATTTTCCCACCACAAAAACAGTCCTAAGTGGGAGGGAAGATGGGAGGAAAATATCAATACTAGGGAAAAGGCAAATTCCTTGTCTCTATTGTTGCTCTGATGTGAAACATCAAAGTTCTGTGTATTAAAATGTTTTCTGGAGCACACAATTGTCTTTCCTCCTCCAAGTTGCAGAGCTGGGCTGTTCTCCTAGCTGTGTCTATGGTCACTGCCATTTTGACTTTCACTTTCTACTGAAATATCTAATGGAAGGAAAATACAGGATTCATTCGTGAAAGTTCAGGTCTCAACTTCTACCACATTTTTCTCACATATTTCCCACTGATCCACTGGATCAAAGGCAGGGTCAAAGTCTCAGAAGTACCGACGGACACACCACTCTTTCAAA